>NC_056744.1:335000-492500 GCF_019279795.1 Protopterus annectens | reverse complement strand
CTGCATATGTAAAACAATATACCAGGCAGCTGAAAAATAAACTAAAACAGCTCAAGTTTAATAAACATTCTGTTTGGTAGATGTGTATCAGAAATGCTAGGGAAAACATGCTAAGAGCTATGTACTATCAGTACATCAATGGGGAGGAAACAGGATTCTCACATAATCTTTTGATATATTATTTGCACCCAGAAATATTTTAGAGAACCACTACTAGAACTTTAAAAGACTTGGATGGTATATTGTTAATATATTTGATGACCTACTGGTGTCGGGAGAAGCCAGATAACAAAATGATTTAGACTTAAATTACTATTCAGACTGATACATTATAATCTGAAACTAAGCAAGATTAAATGCCAGTTTTTGTAACCAGTCTGAAGTTTGTGGGTTATATTGTTATGCCTGATGGTCTGCAACCTGCTGTAGAAGAAATAAAAGCTGTAGTGTACATGCAGAGGTCATATGGGAAACATGCTTATATGTGATTTCTTGAAAAGATTTTGTACATTTGTAAGCTTATACTGAACATGTTAGATATCACAATGATGTTAAGAAAGGTGACATGACATAACATCGACTGGAGCAAGTCAGTAGAATAAAACAAATGTTACTGATTTCCTGACAAAAAGCTTACAACAAAAGTATTGACTCTGAAGTAGTATTATGTGTCTGAACCTGGCATTTTTTAGATAAGTGTTAACCAACATGTGCTTAGAGCATTACTAATACAAGAGTGGCATAATTCCATAACCTGTCTATCTATCTGTCTATCTAGCTATCTGTCTGTCTATCTATCTATCTATCTATCTATCTATCTATCTATCTATCTATCTGTCTCTCTGTCTATCTATCTATCTATCTATCTATCTATCTATCTATCTATCTATCTGTATCTGTCTATCTGTCTACCTATCTATCTATCTATCTATCTATCTATCTATCTATCTATCTATCTATCTATCTATCTGTCTGTCTATCTATCTGTCTGTCTATCTATCTATCTATCTATCTATCTATCTATCTATCTATCTATCTATCCATGTGTGTATGTTTGTGTGTGTATGTATGTGTAAGTGTGAATACATTTTATATTTACCATACACACGCAGACACACACACACACACACACACACACACACACACACACACACACACACACACACACACACACACACACACACACATGTACTAACTCAGAGGAAACAGTAAAACTTCCTTACCCTTGTATTCCATGCTTTTACCACTGTTAGCTGTCTGTTACACTAGACCACAGTTGATGTGCATGCTATTTTATCAATCTAATTTGAATAACATACACTGGACCATTTGTCATTTAAACATATAACAAGGAGCCATATGTTTATATATATGTGCGTGTGTGTGTGTGTGTGTGTGTGTGTGTGTGTGTGTGTGTGTGTGTGTGTGTGTGTGTATATATATATATATATATATATATATAGAGAGAGAGAGAGAGAGAGATATGGATCTAGGACATATACTCGACTTAACAAATCACAGAACGTTAAAATCATGCTCACTATAAGCCGAATTGTATAATGC
Source organism: Protopterus annectens (assembly GCF_019279795.1). NCBI lineage: Eukaryota > Metazoa > Chordata > Ceratodontiformes > Protopteridae > Protopterus > Protopterus annectens. The sequence goes on along the minus strand of NC_056744.1, from coordinate 490,937 downwards.
ATGAAAATGCAATTCATAGAATTGCCATTAACCAAAAGTTGGTTTAGAAATTGAAATGGTCAGTTCTCCTTTAAATAGCATTCTAGTTTGTATTGTGAAGTACTCACGTACTAAAAACAATGGCAGATATTTGCAGGTTGGCACCTGGTGTTTTGGGACAAGTGTATGAGATGGGAAAATCTGAAAGAGGTGGTGAAATACTACTGATGGATGGTTATATATACCAACTTGAAAAGAAAACAAAAACACGGAAGTACTGGAATTGTAAGTACAAGGTGACAGACAAATGTAAGGGTAGAGCTGTAACTATTTAGGTGACGTCTGGTGAAGAACTTGTTAAATCTGTAGAGCATTATCATTCTGGTGAGCCTGAAGAAGTAGAGAAGTACTGTGTTAGACATGAGTTAAAACAGAGAGTAATGTTTTCTAGAGATTCGCCTTGTTTATTGTGGATGACACTGTAGCTTGCACTTCGTTAGAATATGCTGCTTATTTACCTAACAGGCGATCTATGTTACAAACAGTTAAACGAGTACGTTCCAAGAGTAGGAGTGGTTTATGTACTAGTAATTTGTGTCTCAGTGATATTAACATGGAAAGTTTTCCGTTAAAAGAAGGAAAGTTTTTAGTTTTCCGTTAAAAGATGGAAAGTTTTTAAAGAAAATATTAACAGATGCTGTTAATCAAACAAAAGTTGTATTGCTTACTATATATGCAGACCCAAAAGATTTAAGTGTAACTAAAATATGGCTTATGGAAGGTACATATTTTCAAAGAGGTGCAGAATGTTACTCTGTTGTAAAATATGGTGCATATAGTAAAAGTATACCTCTTCTTTATTGTCTGATGAATAAAAAAATCATATTGTGCATATAATCTAATGTGGAAGGGTATATTTGAGTTTTTTACTGAATTTGAGTTGATATTGAATGCTTCATTCATCTTATTTGACTTTGAGCCTGCAGCCATACTAAGTGTAAATCGTAACGTTAGCGGCGTTGTTTGTAAAGGATGTTTTTTCCACTTCAGAGGGAATATTTGGCGAAAAATTCAAACTTTAGGACTATCATCACTGTATAATTCTGAGATTCACTTTCAGCAGTGTGTAACGTTGTTAGTAGCTTTAGCATTTCTTGCAGAGGATAAAGTTCTGGAGACATTTAATGTATTAAAGGATGATTCCCTTTAGAAGGCACGCCTTTATTAAAGTTTTTTTCAGAATGGTATTTGTTGGGGAAGCCTAGATTATTTAAGACTAGGATGTCAAGTGGCATGAGATTCCTTCTCTGTTTCCAGTGCATTTTTGGAACATATTTATACTTAATGAACTGAACTTGCCTAGAACGCAAAATGCTATAGAAGCATGGCACAGGAGGCTACGGTGTATAGCAGGTAAACATCTGTTCGATTTATACAGTATTCTTCAGGCTGTGTCTCGCGAACATAGAGTGGATGAAATTTGCTGTAGGATGTTTGCTGCTTGTCCACCTACTCCAAAGAAGAGGAAGCTAGTCTGTAGAGAAGAGCTATTTCAAGTCATATTGCAAAACAAAGATGATTATACAAGTATGCAGTATATAAAAGCTGCCGCTAACCGGTTAAAAATTTAAACGGAAATTACAAAATTTTTTTTGCACTTCTGATATTTAAATTTTTCTGAAATACCATATCTGTGAAGAGAACAGAAGATGGATATATTTTATTTATAACTTGGGCTCAGCATTATTATTTTTGAGCAGTAATCAGAACACTGGGATGCTTCTGCACTTGTCTGCCGTTTTTTCAAACAAAAATAACTGGAACAAAAGCAATGTAAATTACATTTTGTATAAACCCGGCATGTCAAAACACAGAAAAAAAAGTTTTTTTTTTTTTTTGCAAGAAGCCAAGTGCCCCTGCACACACACACCATAACTTATATAAGTTTACAGTCATATACTACAGTAGAGAAAAGGAAAAAAACATTGAAAGTGTGCTACCTACATGCACAGTCCAACATGCTGTATAAAGCAAATTAAAGTGTTACTTACAACTGTTTAAGAAAACTAACACCAGTGCTTACAAAATGATAAGTTATATGTGTTAGCATTCAGTGTAGTCTTGTATTAGGTGAATGCTGTTAGATAAAGTGTTTAGATGAAGTGACAGATCACTTGAAGAAATCTATATGACAGACTTTTGTTGGTAGAACCAGTTCAGTAATCAAAGCAAAGCATTTTCAAAAAAATATTATATACATCTCCACCAAGATTGAAAAGGATGCTACTCAGCTTGTAGAAATAGGAATAATCAGTTCAATGTAAACCAGGCAAACAAATGTAATAAGTCGATCCTAGCTGAAAAAAACAGAACGATGATTTACCTTGTGAAGCTCTGGATGTGTCTTATCTTAGAAAAGGGGAAAATAGAGGCAGCATGCCATGTGGTCTATCTTACATGACAGCTGCATTGAAATCTTCATACTATGAATATTTGGTTTGCATGATGCTCCATTGTTTAAATAACCTGGGAGGGTGGCCTAATGGTTAAGGTGTTTGCCTTACAAACACAAAGTGTGGGGTTTGATTCTCACAAAGGATAGTTGGCTAAGCTTAAAATGGTTTGCAAGGGCAGTTAGCTTAGTACGAATCTATGAACCTGACTGCTTCAATAAAAATATCTTTCACTGCTGTCATGCACTGACCTAGTAAAATATATGCCATAATGGTATTGTTCTGACTTTCATTATTTACTTTTGCAATCTTTCATATTTAGTTTTTGCAAATATTGATTCAGTTTTGAAGGTTGAAAAAAGTCATAGAGCTGTTATCTGATTTTTTTACATTTATCAGTTCACAGCAAGTATCTTGATGTAAAGGTAACTGACAGGCACAGAAATCTTGAGTAGTTGAAGATCCATATAAATGAAAATAGCTCTAAATAAAATATGGGAGGTGACTTGAGTCCACTAAGGATACAGAATGCTGAACCATTTATTGTCACTCGTGAGTTCTGTGTAAGAAGGTCCTTATATGGTACCCTGCAACTAGCTAGTACTTAGCTTCTTACTGATGTCATTAGTTTTGACGGATGAATAGAAGGAAGAAGCACATACTGCTCACTGAGAGAACAATTGTTACTTGTGGCAATGGAGTTGGGACATTATTATTAGATCATCCTGTCTGAATTATATACATGTTTTTTGACACTTTCAACAGTCACAAATGGATATTGAAAATGGGGAGACTGTACAAATGGGGCTGCAAGACGTCCAGTGACAGATTTCTGTTTTTGTCTTTAATTAGTATGTATCATCCACAGAATATTATGACTAGCTGGTAAATAAAAATATGCTACATGTAACCACACAAAGTCATTATGGTATTCTTTTCTTGTTGGATGTTTGTGAAACAACTTTATGTGGAAGGAAGTTTTCTAACAAAGAGATACACTATGTGCAGGATAAAGTACAAGGCTCGCAAGATATTCTCTGAAATAGAAAAGTACTCATAAAATTTGATACACAACAACATTCATTGTATATCTCATCATTTAAAAATATGTGTATAATCACAGTTTGTCTTTTAAATGTTGCTTGTTTTTCCAAATTATATTATCTGACATGATGAGTCTGATATTTTATGCAGTATATTCTGCAAAATGTATTCCTTAGCTACAACACTGTGGTATTTTTATACTCTTTACAACGTTTACACTACAGCTGTTTCTTTAGATCTAAAGAATATACATTTTTGAAGAAGTGACCTAAAGAAGGCACAACAAACATTTTCCTTAGTAATAATGACACTCTCCAAGTACCTTAATAAACGACAGACTTTGTCATGCTTGAATTGTATTGCAACTCTTTTTTATTCCCAAAGTAGCTTTCATCCAAAAACTAAAAAACTTATTTTGTTGCTTGTCTTGTTTCTGTCAAAGCTAAATCTAGCTGAATGTGCTTGTTCACCATGGATGGCCATAGCAGCTGTAATATTATATTATATTAATAACAGTGCATTTTTCTAAGAAATATCAGTTATTTGTGACTTTGGTCAGAGGCTAAAAGATTACATGTGTCCAGAAAGTGTTTGTCAGACTTTTTTTCCTGCTGTTACATAAATGTAAAATTTCCTAGGACTGGCCCCCAAAATCAGGACAATACAATTTCTTTGCCATTAATTAAGAAACTTTCCATGGATGACATTTGCACTGCAGTAACGCAATCTACCTTGTGTACATTTTCAAACATTATAAGCAAAGTATAATTTCCAGAACTGGAAAACACTTTTCTAAGAAACTGCGGTGTTGCAGCGGTAGTGTTGTTGCCTCACAGCATGAGGTTCTCCCGTTCGATTCTCGGCTGGAGTGCGGGGAGTGCCTTCTGTGTGGAGTCTGAATGTCCTCCCCGCGGTTGGGTGGGCGTTTGAAAGACATGTGTAAATGGGCGTGCCTTCGTTGAAGGTTGAATGTTGAGCTGGCACCTCGGCGTTCATGAAAATCTACTGCCAATTATTAGCGGACCGGAGTTCCGCTGTGGTGACCCCTAACCGGGAAAAGCCGAAAGACAACAACATCTTGAACAGTATGCTAGCATGAGCTACTACCCAAAAGGATTTTTTTGAAGAACTGTGGAATCACGCTGCTACAGCGTCAAGTCGAATACAGTTTTCATGTAGGTTTTCCCCACAACCTTGCATTTCTGAGAACACATTGATAGTAGGATAGATCCAACCCTTGTTTCTCCTTTAGAACTGTTCTGGCTTTTAATACCAGACCTGGCCTTCTGGTGCTCCATCATAAGGCCTTGTTTCCTTTCTTCTTTTTGGTGTCAGGTAAGAATTGAAGTTTGTAGGTGGCTGCAGTGATGGTCTCTGTCAGTGTGCTATGAAGGTTTCTAACCTTATATTTGGAGACTCTAAAACAGTGACTGCAGTTAAAGGGCATTTTTCTCTATTGTTAGAAATCTGAAAATTGTCAGAAGATATGAAAGTTTATGGAGGGGCCAGATGTGTTAATTCACAAAGGGAATGTAAGAACAGGATTTTGACACTTGAGAGACAGTTTTATGGAGAGTCATTCTCAGGATTCTATAATCTGGGAGAAGGTGAATAATGCAGTTTCAAGGAGAACGAATTAACCCTTTTATTCCTGATATTTTCAAGAAATACATGACCCAGTAGCTGTTTTCAGTTAGTTTTGCTCACTGTCTAGAAAGGGATGCATCCTCTTAATATTTGGCATTCATTTGAATTTTCCAGGGAAGTGTACTGGGATACTCACCTACAAAATATCTTTCATTTGTGCATCACACTCCTAAGGCTACTGACATTTATTAAAATGCATTTTAGTAACATTTTAATGACGTAACAGTTAAGAAAGTGAAAAGTCTCCCTTTTATTCATTAGCCGTGATCTTGTAAAAGCAATATATGTTCTGACAACAATTACAGTTGTTACACTGAATAGAACTGATTACTGCACTTTTATTTTAAACTGTTTTTATTTATGTTTTTATTAAATAGAATGCAAGCAAAATAAAACTGCACTTCATTAAGTCTGCAGTTAAGATTTATATGCAATCAGCTATGTTTGTATTGTATTATATATATATATATATATATATATATATATATATATATATATATATATCTGTAAGTGTATCTTATATACATCTGTTAGGTCTGAGTTGGATTATCACGTGCAGAATGCAATTTAGCTTCATCAGATATGAGTTAGTATACAAGGTCCTTGTTTTCCAAAAATGTACCTAAAGTAAAATCAAAAGTCTGACATAAAACTGACAAGCAAACATAATGTATAATACTGTACAGCAGGAATGTTTGGAAGTAAAGGCTAGCAATATTTGATTAGAGAGCTTAAAATTGATATAAAGCCTACACATAATCAGAAAACCTATTATGCACATTGGGCATGAAAGCCCATTCAACAAAAAAGTCCAATTGCTTGTGTATTTGAATTAATAAACTCTTTTTTCAGAGGCGTAGTTTCACATATTTAAGTTGCAGAAGATGATTGATTGCTACCAGAATGGCATAAGCAATGGGGTGTGGAGGTGCCTTCCCTTTTTGTAAAAGCAGATTTTTAAGAAGGTCTTACAGGACTCTACGGGCTTTCTCGTCTCCATAAGAATTTGGAGAACATACTTTAAAGCCTCTTAACAAGCATAATTAGATGTTCATAGATTCTTAGGTAAGTACTAGACTAGCTTCCTTTTTTGGGCCATTTTAAGCTTAGTCATTTTCCCTTTTTGTGCTCAAGTTAAACTATCCCATTTGGTTAGAGATTGGTCTTGCCCATCCCGTGGTCAATAATTATATATTATCCCTATTGAAAATAACCAGGATCACACTATAAATAATGTAAGGGGACCCATGCATGCAATAATGCTTTTAGGAGCTGCCTCTGTCCATTAGTAGCACAGAGGGCACCCCCTGGGGTAAATTTTCTGTTTCCCAGCCATAGATCCAAGCTACACATAAATATGGACAAGGATAAACTTTTTTTATGTGGATGGCCAGTCTGTTCCAGAGCAGCGGTATCCTCTATGATATATACCTCTCCCTCCAAACCGTTCTGTTGATGTTGCAGAAGCAATTTAGATACCCTAGATAGAGTATTTCTGATGTAATTTGACTTGCTGATGTGCAGTAAATCCATCAGTATTGAGTCAGAGGATGCCTTGTTTGCCAGACACAGGTCATCTCTTAGCAGAATACAGAGTATAGTGACAGAGTTTTGAGCTGGTCCATGCAGGACATATTGTTTAGGCCTTATATCCTTCTAGTAAGGTATCTCTGTGGCATTCCAGTTGTTGCATGTATCTGGACAGATACATGCAAAGGGAACATTATATTGAATGATTGGCCTAATGAGGTCTAAGTAAAGGGGGGGGGGCAATGCCATCCCTAGATCTAGACATAATCCCTTTGTTTATAAACTGTGCAATATAGAATGCCTTTCTTACAACAATGTACACACATGGGTCAAAAGTTAGGTCACTGTCTATACAAGTTCCCAAGTCCTGAAGATCTGGATCAACTCTTAGGTGTTTATTGTCAGTGTGGTAGTTCCCTGGGGTAGATGACTTCCCAAAGGATACAATAATGTATTTTTGGCATTTCGTTTCAGTTCATAATTTTGGAACTAGTTATTTGTCTAGGACAAACCATCCTGCAGAATGGCTAAGCCACTTGAGGATTCAATGACTGCTCTTAGCTTGCAGTCATCTCCAAACTTAGTCAGCCACAACCATTTGGTATTGGCTTTTACTTCAGAAATACAAATGCCATACAAGAAATGCATTTTAATTCCATTTTAATGATGTAGCAGTTAAAAGTTAAAAGTCTCCCCTTTGCTCATTAGGGATGATGTAACAACAGTATATATTCTGAAAAACAATTACAGTTATACTGAACAGAACTGATTTTTGTAGTTCTATTTTAAACTATTTTTATTTATTTTGTTATTAAAACGAACACAAGTAAATTAAAATTGAACTTCATTAAGTCAGCAGTTCTGACTGATACGCAATCAACTCTGTTTATGTTATAGATTTATCCCTGTAAGTATATCTTGTAATATGTACAACATTTGTTAGGTCTGAGCTGGGTTATCACATACAGAATACAATTTAGCTTTGTCAGACATGACTTAGTATAGAAAGTTCTTGTTTTACAAAACCGTACTTAAAGTAAAATCAAAAGACTGTCAAAAATAACATGCAAACATAATGTATAATACTGTACAACATGAATGTTTGAAAGTAAAAGCAAGCAATATTTGATTAGGCATTATTACATGAAGCATAAAATCAATATAAAGCCTATACATAATTGGAAAACAAAACTGGATGTACACTGACCCAGCAAGGAAAAATGTACATGCCAATTATGATCTGTGTTTGTTTTTATCTTAGTGGCATATTCCTGTCAATTGATTTTAGTTGGATTCACTTTCTTAACGTAACCCAAATATGTAAGAATTTAAATTTCTCAGCTAATGTTATATTATGCTTTAATGGTGGAGTGGCTCTTTCATTTATGCAAACATAATGTATAATACTGTACAACATGAATGTTTGAAAGTAAAAGCAAGCAATATTTGATTAGGCATTATTACATGAAGCATAAAATCAATATAAAGCCTATACATAATTGGAAAACAAAACTGGATGTACACTGACCCAGCAAGGAAAAATGTACATGCCAATTATGATCTGTGTTTGTTTTTATCTTAGTGGTGGATTAAGTGTAAATTGAACCCAGGGCTATTTTTGAATCATGAGCCTCCACACACATTTTACGACCATGCATAAATGCATGGGTTCGTCAATTCACTTTCCTGATTGTTTTAAAATTATATTTCTTATTTAATATAGTAACATTTGTTAGAGTATGCTTTAAGTTTGTAATTTTGAATAGTTTTCAATAAGCAGTAAAACAAAATGTATGAACAAATAATAACAAAAGTAACCATTTTAGAAATTTCAGAACATGACAATCATGCAAGACCACTTAAAAACAGTTGTCATTATAATCCTCCAATATCTGTAATGAACAATTTCTGCCACTTTGTTGACTGTGTACACATCACATGTCTGATTTTGATAAAAATAGCCACAGTAAAGTATTTCTCTTTGCTTTACACAAATGCATTCTAGTCCTGCAAAGACAGAGTAATGATGTTTTAACTTTATCAACCCAGCAGGGCCAGTCATTTTTATCCAAAGACATTCCCCATATCCAGCAATTATAGTGTCATTATTAACTACATCTTTTTCAGATGTCTGTGTCAAAAATAATTTATTTAAATTTGTTTACAGGGGTAGAGCATATGTGATTATTTGTCGGCTCATCCTGGGTTACATATATAATAGCAGTATAGTAACATTAATGGTATAACTAAATTATACATTATACTGATGTAATAAAAGACATATGTAAAAAATAAAGACATATAACAATAACGAAAAAAATCACATATTTCAAAGTTGTTTTACACAAGCACACAATAGCCAAAGTATTCTGACTTAATTCACATGTGCGCACGCACACACACACACACACACACACACACACACACACACACACACACACACACACACACACACACACACACACACACACACACACGTCTTGCAAATCAGATTAAAGACTGTTTAAAAATGTCTAGATAATAAGAGCATAAGGTACTTTCAACCACAGATAGCCCTCCCCTCACCAGCTGTTACAGCTACTTTGTTGGCTATGTAAACCCCTTGTTATAAAGAAATAAATTGCAAGTACTTTGCTGGTAGCTTCGGATTGTTGATATGAAATTGTATAAAAAACACTATCCCCAGGATTCAATAAACTCCATGTTGGAATAGTGTTATTTGTACAGCGCACCTTTCATATTATTGAAGATGTGCTACTGAGATAGATCTGTGGACACGAACACTGACTGAGTGCAGAGGACGTGTTGCAGTAGTGCTCGTAGATCCAACATGCCCCCTGCGCTTTATGGAACTTTTTAAATGCTTTCAGTGCCCGGGGACACTGAAAGCAACTGATAACAGTAAAACAGTGTCCGTGGACACTGTAATAGGTATTAGGACTTGAAATAAATGCAGAGGGTTGTGACAGGTACTGTCACAAACACCCCTGCATTGTGAAAGTGCTGTATAGCACTTTACAATGCTTTCAATGTCCGCAGACTCTGAAAGCTGGAGTGTGAATGGAAAACAATGCAGGGTGTGTGTGACAGGAACTGTAACACACCCCCTGCATTGTCAAATTGCCGTATGGCACTTTACAGTACAAGTGTTTCCTCAGACACAAAGCCATACCTGTCATCCTCTTAGTGCCAAAAATCCAGATAAAGGGCAACAAAATGGGGGGACAAAGGTCCAAAAATAGGGACATATTTTAAGTACAGCTCTTATAAACATAGAAAGTTGATAGAGTAACAGGGATTGTTTTAACATACATTTTCTGATGGATTGGAAGTCTGAAACTCAAATGTATGCCATTATTTAGTGACTTCAATCCTGAGATCAACCCAGTGATTTGCAGAAAACCACGAATTTTTATGAGGAACAAAACAAAAATATGAGCCAAACATCTGGACAGTCTGTGAAAATCTGGACAGTTGAGAGGTATGCACACACCTCAACCTCTTCCACCAAGAAGTCTGGATAAAGCCATGAAATAAATGTGGGACAAAGGTACCAAAATAGGGCAAATCTAAAACATATTGCACATACAGACTTAGAAAGTTGATAGAATGACAGGTAGTACATTACCAAATATGAATCAGCATTAGTATTAATATATGTAATTAAAGTGGTTGTATTAAATGTTTTTTTTTCATTACAAGTGAAGTTTAAGAGTAGCTGAGTGGGTTTGCGCATCACGGCACTTTGCTTAGGATTGCTGAAACATCTTATAGGAGCTAAGTACAAATGTATAGCTAAAATTCTCAATGGTGAGATAGCATAGTGGTTAGAGTTCCTGCTTCGCATGGAGCAGTTTATGGTTCCAGTACCAAGACTGGCCCTTCATTTTTATATGAGAAAAGATTGTTAAAATTTTTTTTCTTAAATGATGTAGTAATTGATATTTGTTAACCAGGGTAGTGTAGCTGGCCCAAAATTGAAGTGTCAGTGGATATAATATGTGAAATCACCCATGTAAACACAAGTGTCCCATACAGTATAGTCACACCCCAAATAATGTAATGAAAGCACATGGGGGGGGGTCATATAAAGTAAATTATATACACTTAATAATATGTCAGTAATGATTTATTAATTTGCAATTCTGAAATATTTTTTTAAAATGAAAACTGAGCAATGCTTAGCAGTGCTTAGCTCTGCTTATTCAGTATGATTATTGCTTAGAAGTCTCATTCTAAGCAGTATTCAGCCCTGCTGAGCAGATTTGCGCACTGCAAAGCACTGCTCAGCGTTTTCCTCTTTAAACACTGCTTAACTCAGCTTAGCGGGTTTGTGTACTGCTGAGCTGGGTTCAGTATTTTCAAAAATGGTCCAATTATGGCAAAGGGTGGGAATATGGCCTTATTTAAACTGCACATGTGGGAATACAGCCAGAACCTGTTGTAGATTGAGCTATGCAGGAAGTGTGTCTGGCATTGGAGAGAGAGCTCGTTTTTCAGGCGCACTGCTGGGGCATCTTGGACTCCAGGGTCATGGCTGGGCTCCTTGTTAAAGACCATGACCACAGACTGCTGCAGGGCCAGTACTAGGGCTCACAGCACAAAGCGGTGGCCTGGGATCCTGTGGCACATGACCACACCAGTGCCATTGGAATCCCCCAAACTTGTGAGCAGGTATGGCATCATTATGCCAACCTAAAGCATAGGAAGGGGGTGGTCTTGGCCCAGTGGATCCAAGAAGCTCGAGATGGGGATGCCCCAGTAGTGAGTAAGTATCTCCCCCATATCAATTCCAAAATCTAGCCTGAGTATATAATAGACATGTATGCATAATTTGTTTCCCCCTGCAGCTGCAGAGGAGAGAGTTAGCAATCTTGAGACCCATGCTGACAGATTGGGGAGGTTGCAATGAGAGTTTGGTGTGTACAGATTTATCTTGCAGTATATAGTGTAATAAATAGGAAGGAGTATGTTGTTTACTGCCAGTAGATATAGTGTTTTCTGAGTGTACTGAATAAATAAAAGGTTTGTCAGACCAATATTGATCTGCAGGATATGCAGAAGTACTGAATGTAGAATATCAACTGTAAGAAAGCACGGGTCTATATGACAGTATCGAATGGACTAAATAGCAAATGCTATTTAGTCAATCTGATTATGTCAAAATGGCAAAATAGCGAAGTCACGGAACATCGAATTTTTTCCCCAGGGAAAAAATTTGGTCGGCCGTCTTCGGGACTTTGCCATTTCCTCCACTATGGTGCGATCTCAGAAGTTGGTATATTTAAGTAGTAGTTAAATTTGTGTTTAAGTTTTTTTTTTCTTTTTTACGGAGCAGCAAATTTTTTTCCCCTGGGAAAAAATTCGCTGTTCCGTTTGTTCGATATTTTGTTGTTTCGATATTATCGGTACGATGAAATAGCATTCGCTGTTTACATTGTACGATAATATGATATAGACGCGAAAACACTGTGTCATGCTACTCAAATAAAGATTTATACCACAAACTCTTGTGTTTAATCTGGTTTGTTTTTGAAATAGAATGTGTAAAACAAGATATAAATGAAATATGAAATATGTCCTGGACTAATATCTGAACTTTGATTAGTAATGTGTAATGGATTACAGTATGCCCCTTGCAACATTGCCTTGTGTTAACCTTTGCATTTCAGATCGATGTAGTCCTGAATGTGGGTATGCTGATGCAGGCAAGTATGAGAGTGTAATAGGTGGGAATTGCAAATATATGATAAAACATATCTAAACAAGTAACAAACAACATATCTAAATAACAAATCTAAACAAGTTAGAGACCTGCTACAACAAAATCACCAAATTCACCACAGGGGCATCCTACCGTAGTCACCACTGTCTCTCACTTGCTGAAATGGGCTGGCTTGAACTCCCTCACCTCCTTCAATGGTATCAACTATCACTCGCCCACAAACTAGTAAACCATCCACTAAATGTCCCATCCCTCCAGAATCTACTCCAACCCTATCGCACCACCAGACCATTAAGATCCAGCAACAAAAATCACTTGCAGATCACTAAAGCCAATAATTCTGCTGGTGAAGCACTATTCTCTTGCACCATAGCCAAATTATGGAACTCCCTCCCACCCACAATTACCTCCATACCATCATGCACCCACTTCAAAATGTTACTAAAAGTGCACCTAAAAACATGCTGGCTATGCCCTTGCAACTCCCACTCTAGTATCACCCACCCCATCCAACCACTACCTTTCTTTCCACCCCACTAACTGCCTTGATTATAGCAAGCTCAGATGCTCATAAGCCTGTACTTATTATACAGCAGGAACTTCTTATTGTAACATTTGTTAATATCTGTTATGTACTTCACAGATAAAGATTCTAGTTGCCTACTGATGTACTATGTTCTTCATCTGTAAATATGTAATTAATTGCTATGTTAAATTGTTAATCACTATGTAATCCAATGTAACTACTGTGTGTTTATTTTAACTGTGGAGCTTTTCTCCCCGGGCCTCCGCTGAAAATGGACCTACGTCCAGTCGGACACTCCCGGTCAACAAATGTAAATAAATAAATAAATAAATGATGTCCAAATGTATACAGGTCAGGTTTGCAATCCAGCACCCTGCTATACTCTGTACAGATCACACATATTCACACTACTAGGGGTTAAATATGTACACCTGCTTTCAAAGGATTAATACACAGTACAAGAACTATCTGTCAGGCATGTATGTTCAAATGACACTACAGTCTTTGGTGACACTCCACTTAGATTACATGGTCAGACTGTCAAACCAAATGAGTATTAGGCAGAAATCAGTCAAGTAGAGACAGCAGTTCCCCAGTAGCTCAGTATGTTGAAAAATAGATATGTTTTTCATTTTTGCACACACAGACCACAGTTTGAATCCAAGGAGTGGAACTAAGATGTGTAAATATTTACAGACAAGTAATCCTGAATATGTGTACATACAGGTAGTATTAACAGATATTTTCTCCACAGCTTTTACAGGTAAAGAAATGATTGTAGTAGCTGTATGATGGGTATACTAATAAACTTTGTAATCAAATGTTCCAGTGTCCAACCCCATGCCTGCAAAAGACAGCGAGATAGGTACATACACCATGCAACCTTCCCGATGTATGTGTCTCAAGTGTCACGCTGTCACAGCAAGTGATCACTGTTGCCAATAACCTTGGACACAGATATGAATCTAGTTGAAGAATGCCAGTAGCATACTCACACAGCATCAATGCTGGCTACACCTTGTTAGTCATATATGTACCTCTGACGTGTATGAGTCCCCTCCAGTCATGTACCCAGAGTACTCACACTTTACCTCATACCATTCCAGCTTGACAGTTTAACAGCTATGTATGTGCTACAGAAGCTATGGGCCACAGGTAGATGTAAAGTGAGGGCAGACCTGTAGAGTATTGAGCAGTACTATTGTGAAAAATAGAAGCCAATACAGGTATTAATGGACTTTTTTTCTCTCCCCCCACCCCTTATCTGCATCAGTAATTATCCATATATTACGGGTATGTTGTTCTCATAATCTAATTTTGGGACTTGTATTCTATTATTGTTCAAATACCATTGTTGGTGGCCTGTTGCCACACATTTAACTGGCATGCTGCTAAAGTTCTGACTGTTATTCCATATATGCATGTGTTCTCTTTGCTATGCAATTGTGTGAATTCCACTGTTCTGGGTTAATTGGAACACACATGCATGCTGTTATGACTAATTTTGAAATGTTTTGTTCATGACTAACCAATACATTTTGTAAAACCTCAACACCATAGCACGTTTGGGAAGGCCGATACCAGCAGATCCACCTGTTCCCCCTCATCTGGCCATGGCACTGGGCCCCAGTGGTGGAGCCAGATCAAGGCAGACTGATGCACCTCAAGGAGCAGCCTGCTCCTGTTGTCCAGCCCCCAGCACAGCCACCTTCAGGGACGTGAAGGTGCAGTGATGACTGCCCATGGGTGGTGATCTCATTCCCACTGTATCCATTTGGGGGCTCATAGGCCTCTGATTCCCATCCACCCTCCCTGTCCAGGGTGTTTACCCCCCTCATATGTCATATACTATCCCTGTCTCTGCTGTCTTGTGTGTCTTGTCTGTCTGTGAATACAACCTATCCTACCCAACCTACATACGCAAACATACCTACAGCCCTTCCCCAGCATCCCACTCTCACCTTAAAAAAAAGGGCATCTGTCCTGCAAAAAAATCAATGCCCAATACATAGCTCTACATTTTGCATTCATGTGCAGTGACGTAATTTAATCTACCCTCAAATTACTCGACAAAAGTATGTTGCCAACACCCCTGCCAGTGGGGTGTGAGGCTGAAAATTCCAAATTTTCTACATCATTCACAGCTGTTGCTGCAGAAGAAATGTAGAGCTATGGTCCTTTCCTGCACCCATCCTGCACATCCCTAGCTGCTTTTCCTAATGTTTTACCCCCTGCTTGCCCTCATTTCACCACTTTCCTATCACCCTTTTTTCTTTTCTTTTTTTGAAATTAGCACAGGTTTAAGCGGGAATAAGCAGGACTAAGTGAAGCCAAGCAGGATTAAGCGGTTTTGGCATCGCTTAGCATCATGCAAACCTGCTTAAAACTGCTTTAATAACTCTTATCTCATTTTGCCACTGTTCTGCCTAGCAACAAAATAATTAGCCCTGCCAAGTCTCAAACCCAGGACCCTGCAGACTGCAGTTAAAACAACTCCCACTACACCACATGAGCTGTGAGAATTTTTACTGTTGCAGTAAATATATCATGCATTATGGTCATCTAACATTAGGGAAGAAACTATGTAGAGTTAGTAATGCTTTTGTGTGTGTGTTTGTGTGTGTGTGTGTGTGTGTGTGTGTGTGTGTGTGTGTGTGTGTGTGTGTGTGTGTGTGTGTGTGTATGTATATGTATATATATATATATATATATATATATATATATATATATATATATATATATATATATATATATATATATATATATATATATATATATATATATATATATATATATATATATATATATATATATATATATATATATATATATATATATATATATATATATATATATATATGTATATATATATATATATATATATATCTAGGTCTAGGACACATGCTCGACTAGCATATGGCCGAATCACAAAACATCGAACACACATACACAAAAGCACTTAACATCAAAGCGCCGTGTATGTGTAGTTCAAAAAAATCTATGTTTCTACAGAGGTGCTTTGCCCACCCTGCACCCCCCACACCCCCTACTTTATTATTCTCACTCTGAGATTGCACTACAGTGGGGAAAAGGGAATTTTCCCTTACCCACACTGTAGTCCGATCTACGAAACAGGCACACATACACGGAAGCGCTTGTCGATGTTAAGCGCTTTCGTGTATGTGTGTTCAATGTTTTGTGATTCGGACATATACTAGTCGAGCATGTGTCCGGATCCCATATATCTTTATATTTATATATCGTGAAGTGCAGTCATACCTCTCAACCTCTTAGTGTGAGAAATCTGGACAAAGCCTGACAAAGTGGGGGATAAAGGCCCATAAATAGGGACATATTTTAAATATGGATTTCATAAGCCTAGAAAGTTGCTAGAGTAACACAGTTTGTTTTAACATATATTTTCTGAAAGATATCAAGTCTGAAACACAAACGCTTGTCATTATTTAGTGACTTCAGTTCTCACATCATGCCATTGATTTGTCAGAAATTCACAACAGTTATGAGGAGCAGACCAAAAATATGAGCCAAACATCTGGACATTCTATGAAAATCTGGAGAGTTGAGAGGTATGAGTGCAGTCAATGTAACATTAGGGAAATAACACTGAGAGCTGCCAACCATTTCACCCAGCACCTTCTGAACTACAGTTAGACCACCACAACACTACACCAAATCAGCTCTGGCCAATTGTTCATGGATTTGCAAATATATCATGCAGTATAGGGATGTAACTTTAGGGAAAAACAGACAAAGGTGAGAAATTGTCTACCCACAACCATCTGCACTACAGTCAATCCAACATACCAGTAAGCCAACTGACCTCTAGAGTATAATGGCTGTTTGAACAAACATATCCTGATTGCCAGTCACACACTACTCCTATATATACTGTCCCAAGTCACAGTGTACTTGGGAGTCCTGAGGTTTTAAGCGACATGTCTCAGTCTGCCCCTACAAACATATACATCAGATAGACCTCCAGCAACTGTAGCAGCATGCACAGTCGAATAGAAAGGGATCTATGACACTCACATCTGCCCCTCTCCCTACTCAGCCCAGCAAACATTTACACACTACACTGCTACACAATTTTGAAAGTCTGTTAACAATGGCCAGATGTACATAACTCTCAACTGTATAGATTTCCACAGAATGTCCAGAGTTTTGGCCCATATTTATGGCCTCTTCCTCATAACATTTCTGGGATTCTGCTAAATCACTGGGATGACATCAGGAGTGAAGTCACTGAATAATGATATACCCTACCTCTGAACCTCTTAGTGCAAGACATCTGGACAAAGCCTGACATACTTGGGGGACAGATGCCCAAAAATAGGGACATATTTTAAATATTGGTTTTATAAAATGAAAAAAGTTGCTGGAGTGACAAGGTTTGCTTTAACATACATTTTCTGAAGGATATGAAATCTGAAATACAAATGGATGTAATTATTAGTGACTTCAGTCCTCAGATCATCCTAGTGATTTGCCAAAAACAACAATTGTATGAGGAACAGACCAAACATAAGAGGCAAAGCTCTGGACATTCTGCGAAAATCTGGACAGTCAAGAGGTATGTCATATACATATCAGTGTCAGACACCAAACCACGCAGAAAATACATGTCCAGACAAACATTGTCAATCTAGCAAGTTTCTAACTGTATAACACCAATACTTACAATCTGTCCCTACTTATGGAACTTTGTCCCCCATTTTGTTGGGCTTTCTCCATATTTCTTGTGATAAAAGGTTGACAGGTATGCAGACACGGCATGCAAAACTGTGGACATAGCACATCAATCCAAACAGTGGACAGTATTTCCACCTACCCTCTGTGATGCTGTAGCTCCCACACCTCCATAATGTCCACCTCGCAGGCAAGGAAAAGGGGAAGGCCCACATGAAGAACTTAATTATAGCACTATGTTGCCATGCCATTGGCTAATGGAAAGACAACACAGCTGTTCTGGATGCAATTAGCAAATGGGAGACACCAATTTGTGCACAGGCCATCACCTGCTCATAAGCATTACCTACAAAAGGCAAGCTGCAGCCTATCCAAAACAGGTCTGAACTTTTCTATGCAAATACAGACTGCGACTACAGAAAGCTACACTTCTGGATTACTCTGAGAAAGCACTACAGCACTATAACAGGTATGTCAAACAATTAAGCATGTAATGGAATGCAGAAGGGAAGATGCAATAATGGGAAATAGGAAGTTAAACAATAGGTTTCAACAAGACTTGCTGGACTGACATGTTGCTGTCCAGCACCTACAGCCATCCCTGCTGGCTCTGTCTGCAGTGGCATAGATTACAGCTCTGGCCCCTGAGTTACCCCAGCAAAGGTCAGCTCACATATAACTACTACTGGAGTATCTGTTGTACAATACTGACTGTGACACTGCCAGGCCAGCTATCTGGGATGTTGTAAATATTCATATGTCACTTGTGAATACTACTATGATACATATGATTGTCTTACAAATGTAAGATACCTATATAGGGCATGTGCATAGTAAACAACTGGCGCAGAAGTGTGTGTACTGAGATCATACCTGTCAACTGTCCAGAGTTTTGCAGACTGACCACATGTTTGCCTCATATTTGTAGTTGTTTTCTCATACAGTTGTGTTTTGTCTAGCAAATCACTAGCAAATCAGTAAAGACTGAAGTCATAACATAATAGCATACATTTGAATGTCTAATGTCATATCCTTCAGAGTATTCCTGTGAATACAAAACCTACTTTGCTATCAACTGTCTAAGTGTGTTGCAGCAATATTTATAGAGTATCACTATTTTTGGGCCTTTGCCCCCCCCACCATTTATCTGTGCCTTTGTCCAGATGTCTTGTTCTAACAGGTAAGACTAAACTGCAAGAGTATAAACACAGTATGCCATACTGACAAAGAACAGAAATGTATATCAAGTATTACCTGTGCACATGTTTGTATTAATAGTAGTAGTTGGAAGCCTCAAACATACAGACATAAGTTGCAAAACATCAGTTACATATGTTGTACTTGTTTTACAAATGTGTAATCTTAGTTTCAGTGCATCAAACAGACATAAATGTCTACAGCTACAGGTTGGTGTATTGCCTTGAAACAGGAATACTTACTAGTTTGATTATAATTACTAGGTTGAAACTGGAAGTGCTTATTAACTGTGTTATGACTTTGTGTCCAAGCCTACACCAAACATCTATATGAGCACCTACATTGCTGTATGGACTCAACAATACCTGAATGGACAAAATCATCTCCCCCAAGGTAGAGTAAACCTCTGTGGTGGACAGCAGCAATACACAAACTCCATAATAGTTGGAAATATTGGCTGTACAGGGCCAAGAAGGAGCAGGTGCCAAACTGGAAGCAATCTCACCTTTGTCTGAACAAGCAAATAAGGTCACAGGTGAATTACTCTAAGGCTAACTTTGAGTGCAAATTGGACACATCCACCAAGGCCAATCACAAGGCCTTTTTCACATATATCTGCAATATCAGAGGCAACACCCAAATCTACTCTGTACTGGTGGTCAATAACACTACATACACATACGCCATAGGTATAGCCAACCTGCTGCAGACAGGCTAAGAAAAAACCTCACCCCCCATCACCGCATCAGTAAAGGAGGACATGCACAGCACCTGCCCCCCCCCTCATCATCAGGGAGCAGGTCCATAATGCCATCTCAAAGGCAACAAACTGAAGTCTTCATGGGACCTGATAACATCCCTGGCTGCATCCTACATGAACTCAGGCATGAGCTCTGAACTCCATTACACACTGTAGTCAGCCAAAGCCTGAGCACCAGTGTTATCCCATTTGCATGGAGGACAGCCACTGGCACCCCTCTACACAAAGGTGGAGCATCCACTAACCCAGACAATCGTATGCACATCAGCCTAACTAGCCTAATCTGCAAGACCCTGGAAGGCATTATCAAGGATCTTATAAACAGGGACATCAGCAACCTCAAAATGTTTGAGCCGAAACAGTTTGTTATTGTCAAAGGGAGATCAGGCCTATTAAACTAGGTCGACTTCTTTGAAGTGGCCAACAAACACATGGACGAGGGGAAGACAGTGCACACTGCCTACCTTCACCTAGCCAAAGCCTCTGACAATAATCCACAGTTGGCCATAATACATAAGCCTACACAGCTAGGCATCAACCTGTATGTTACCCGATGGGTAGCTAACTGGCTCAATGATAGTACCCACTCAGTCAAAGTAGTGGAAGCCACCTCTAGTAGTAGACCCTTAAAGAGCGGTGTACCCCAAGGATCTGTCTGGGGGCCTCTACTGTTAGGGACATACTGTTCTGAGGTGCAAGACCAAACCAGGGGCCTGTGGCTGACCATGTTTACAGATGACTGCAAGCTGGCCACTGTCTTACATCCACCTAGTGATGTGAGCATCCTCCAAGAGGTCCTTACCCAAATTAACGACTGGTGCCAGAAGCATTGGAAGGAATAAGGAAGCTAAGAAAGAAGTTGCAATAGCAAAGAATAGGGCATCAGAGGCACTGTACCAACTTCTGGAAGGTGACTCAGTAAAGGACACAAATATACTATATCAGGTTGCAAGGCAAAGACAGAAAGATAAAGAGGATAGTCAGACACCCATCATAAGGGATGCCAGCAACACCCTGCTCACCAGCCCAGAGGGCATCAAAGGCAGATGGAAGGAGTATTTTCAGCAGCTTCTGAATGAAGAAAACTCCACAGAAGCTGTACTGCCCCAAACACAGCCTACAATGAGAGAAGAAGAGGAGCCCACCCTAGAAGAAGTAAGAACAGCACTAAGGAAGATGAAGTCAGGGAAAGCAGCAGGCTCAGATGAGGTTGCAGCAGATATAATAAAGATGGTGGGTGAGATAGGGGAGAAATGTCTCCTGAGGGTACTAATAGCAGTGTGGAGAGAAAGGCATATCCCAGATGACTGGAGAATACGCATAGTCGTGCCACTGTACAAGAACAAAGGGGACATCCACAACTGTGGGCAGTACAGAGGCATCAAACTCCAATCAGATTGCATGAAAGTTCTGGAGAAGGTGATTGATAAACGGATACACAGAGTAGTAGAATGTAAAATGGGAGATGAGCAGTTTGGATTTAGATCAGGATGCAGCACAACTGACCCGATGTTTGCATTGAGACGGATACTTGAGAAGAACCTAGAGATGAGAAGAGAGTCCAACTGGGCATTCCTAGACTCGGTGAAAGCATATGACAAGGTTCCAAGAAAGCTGATTTGGCAGTACTGCTGTACTTTGAAGTCTCAGAAACATTGGTAGAATTAGTGCAGGCTATGTACAAGGACCCAATGACTCAAGTACGGGCAGTGTTTGGCCTCATAGAGGGGTTCCCAGTGGGTGTGGGTATACATCAGGGTTCAGCTCTGAGCCCCCTGATGTTCATACTGGTGATGGGACTACATTAGTAAACAGGTTGGAGGGGATGGATCAACAAAGCTGCTGTATGCAGACGATGTGGCAGTACAGGCAGACTCTGAGCTAGAACTTCAGCAAAGGATAGGAGAATGGAATGCAAATCTGAAGGCACATGGGATGAAACTAAGCACAGATAACACAGTGGTAATGGCAGCAAAATTGGGTAAATCAGAAGAGGCTGAGAACAGAGATGGAAGAGAAGATAGTGGAACAGGTAAACAGCTTCAAGTATGTGGGAGGAGTAGTTGAGGAGAAGGGTAGTCTGAATGAAGAGGTCAAACCTAGAATCACAGGGGCTGCAGCCAACTGGCATAGAGTAGCAGGTCTAGTCTATGACAGAAGAATGCCAAAGAAGCTGAAAAGTAAGGTATTCAAGACAGTGGTACAACCAGTACTACTGTATGGTACAGAAGCCTGGGCAGTAAAGGCAGAACAGTTGAAGAAGCTAGAGGTGATGGAAATGAAGTGCCTGAGAAAGGTGATAGGATGCACACTGTGGGACAGACGAAGAAATGAGGACATAAGAGCAGAAGCCAAAGTAGCTCCAATTGCAGAAAAGATCAAAGAGAACAGATTACAGTGGTTTGGGCACATGTGCAGAAAAACAGAAGACAATTTGGTGAGGAAGATTTGGGACAGACAGGAAGAAGGTAAGAGGAAGCTAGGACATCCAGCAAAGAGGTGCATTGATTGTGTGAAAGAAGATCTGCAACAGTCAGGCATGAGTGTTGAAGAATGCAGGAGTGTGGCACTGAATCGAGAGAGTTGGGAACAGTTAACAAGATACCCTGACCCTATGTAGAAAAATGGGAAAAAGGGGGGCTGATGATGATGATGATCAGAAGCATTACCTCAAACTGAATGCCAGGGAACACATCATTATCCCAGCTGTGGTAGATGTCATCCACACTAGTTATGACAGTAATAACAATGTACTGAGCATGCAATCAGATGTGGAGGTGACTTGTGCACCAAGACTGATAGCGGCCTGACAGTTTCTCACTGCTTTGGCACCATTGTATGGAAGGCTGTCTACATGGCCAACTTCACAAATTAGGGTATATCATCCAGGAACCAGGAGGCCATAGCATCCCTTTACTCCTTCCTTATCAGACCCATCACCGAGTACAATGGCTCATTTGGCATGTACCATGCCAACTACATGCAGCAGTTGCAGAGACCACAGAGGTTCATGACTAGGAAAATCCAGGGTCTGCAACACCTATCCTATACGGATAGGCTGAAAGTCCTGTCGCTCTACTCAGTCTCATACAGACTGATCATAGGTGACATGTGTCTGGCTAACAAGGCCATTCCCAAACCAGCCTTGATGGAGTTTCTGCCCATCGGTAAGACAAACCCCACTCATGCAACCCGCATGCATGGCCATCACCTGGTCTGTGACATGAATAGTACTTGGTGGGATATATTTGTGTCTCAAACAATTCACTGCCTGTAAAATACACTCCCTCCCCATGTCTAGCAGAGTACCTCTCTAGCCTTCTTTAACAAGAAGCTGGATGACTGCATGGGAAACACAAAAGACACCCCTGGGATCCCACCTGTGTCCCAGCTGGACAGGGGAAATAGGTGCTGACTTTGAAGGGACATGTGCAAAAATCTGGGCTAGGTTTATGAGGACATCCAGGCCAATAGCCTAGTATCATCCTATGAACTTATGCACCTAGTACTTTACACGTTTCCTTGTATGTACTGCAGACTGTCCTGCAATATTCTCATAAATGAATCCCTGTCAGTCTGAATTGTGTAGTTACTGCATTGATACAGTATTCTCTTGTTCCTTTATTAGTTATTATCACATATCGTTACACCTTGTCATTGTGTCTGGTCTGTATATCACTAAGTCAGCTCATAGAGTACTTGTATATGTACGTGGTGACACTGTATAGCACACTCCAATAGCCTTGGCCTTGGTCACACTTACAATTTTGCTAATAGGCTCATCACACAGTAGGATTTGTCACCCTTTGTTAAGGGCCTTACAGTAGCTGTTAAAGAGACGAATTGTGGCAGTCAGAACTACCTTAAATTCTGGGCTAAAGGGCCCATAGGTAGCAAAATTGTGCCAGACCTTAACAGGAGTGTGCGTATGCGTGCATGTGTGTGTGTGTGTGTGTGTGTGTGTGTGTGTGTGTGTGTGTGTGTGTGTGTGTGTGTGTGTGTGTGTGTGTGTGTGTGTGTGTGTGTGTGTGTTTCAAAACTCAAATAACAAAGTGTGTGTGTGTCAGCTACTTGGCCATGGACCCAAAGTACTGGTTGGACAGAGAGGCTGACAGATGTTTTGAATTGACTGCACTGATGAGATGTTAACCTCATAGGTGTGCGAGTGTGGAATGTTACTGGGGATGTGGAGAGAGAGGGAGAAATGATCCCCACACTGACTGTGACCTCTGTGTGCTCTGAAGGATAATTGTACTTTAATGTACATGTACTTGTCATCCTGCCATTGTGTACATCCCTCATTGGTGGTAGTGGTGAGTATTTAGGTTCTCTGATGATTGGGCCAGTGCAGTGGTGACACACTGACAGTACATACTGGTGGATACAGATGGCATATCACATCATGTACCATCATTGAGCTCCTCTCCGTCTGACAATGTCATGCAGGGTTATTTCACATATTGTCCCAGTCTCCCTGACCATTCCTGACATACTCTGGCTAGGTGAATGTGTACTCCACACCTGAATCTGATTGGCTCACACCTAGCATTGGAAGGACCCCATGCAGCAGGACAGTGAGTTATGTGTAGTAGTAGTGGGTGGATGCTGGCACTGGGTCAGCAGCAGTGCATACATAGAGGATGCAATGTAAGGGAATGGATACAGTACCAGATACCCAGGTACCATCACTGTGCTCCCAGGGGTCTGACATGCCACAGACGCATTCCCCAAACTATGTGGACAAACATCATGTATTGTTCAACTGGTATGCGGAAATACACATTTGTCTGGCAGGGGGGTCTACATCTTTCAGGCACATGTATGCATTCCACAAATATCTGAGTGCTGAAGATGTCAGACACCTGTGAGGAGAACACCCAACAACACATATGCACTGATCTCAGTTATTGTGTAGCTCAGATGTTCCTGGAATGTCCACATGCACTTGTAGGAGCACTCACCTATTTGTGGGATGTAGGCTTGAATACATGGTACTGTAATGCTGCCCATAGGGGTCACCCAGCAGTCGATGGCACTGATGTGTGTGGACAACTAACAACAGAGTCTGTCACACACACACACACACACACACACACACACACACACACACACACACACACACACACACACACACACACATATCACTGCGTGTGTGTGTGACAGACTGTGTTGTTAGGTGTCCGCACACATCAGTGCCATCGACTGATGTGTGTGGACACCTAAAAACACAGTCTGTCACAGTAGACAGGCCACTTATGGTATTCCATGTACCATACCATGTTACTAGGCTGTGGGTCCCATGTGGCCATTTCCCTAGGCCATATTTTAGCCCATGTGTATGTAAGGCAACAACTGATGTCCCCATCCAACAGAGACACAGGTGCTATCCCAAGGGTGTATGTGCCACTAACCATCCAGTTGACCATGTTACACCTACAAAGGTGTAGGTAGCTAGTATGCCTGATGTGGACAGGGTGCCCATTCCCCCGCAGAGTGATTGTGTTTGACACACATCCAAGCTGTCAACAAGGTCAGTCCAGGTCACTCACCAGGTGGACATTGTGTGTGTGTGTGTGTGTGTGTGTGTGTGTGTGTGTGTGTGTGTGTGTGTGTGTGTGTGTGTGTGTGTGTATCTTAACAGAGTTGAACATGACATGCATTTGTGCAGCAGTCCCAGCAATTTGGAGTGTGTGATTGGCTGGCATATCAGAGTGAGGTATCTCTTGAGGGATATGCATGACACTGGGTAGAGGGCTAGCCTTATAGCCTATAGGGGTACGGTAGATGTCTGATGGGCTAGTGTGCCCTGGTAGGGAACTTCTGTAATGTCCCCAGTTGCTGCATGTGCCATCTAATGTGAATGATGAATGGAGGGTTATGCACATTAATGGTCCTCATTGGAGGGAACATAAAACATCAGGATCAGGAGTGCAATGCATGCTGTAATGCCAGTATGGTGAGACTATATACACACACATACTGTGCTGACAGATGGCAGGGGTATGATGTGGGTATTAGTGGTGGATAGTGCTAGCAAACATGGATGTGCAGGATCTGTACATAATGGTGCCCAATGTATGAGGTCTTGTGATGTGTTTCCCTGTTCATGTCTTTCAGGTGGGATGTCTCGACAGTGGCAACCAGCCTTTTCTGATGCTGAGACTACAGCAATACTTTATGTCATAAGACTGCATCACACAGTATTGTTTGGGAGGAGCAGACAGCAGCTGCAAGAATGGACTACCCTGTGGACCAAACTAGTGGCAAATGTTAAAAGTCTGGGTCAGCAAGGGTGAACCTATGAACAGGTCAGGCACATGGCCACTGACCTTATCCACCATGCCTGGCAAAGGGCTGCAGCTGTGGCCAGGGACCATACAGCCACAGGTGGGGGTTCTGCTATGCAGGCTCCACTGACACCAACACAGGAGTTCCTCACCAGCCTTGGGGCAGCCACCGCACCCCTGGAAATGGTACACACCTATGTCATGCAGGTGGGTGGCACCCAGACAACAGGTGAGGAGAATCCAGGTAAGGCCCCAGTGGACATCACTTCAATACTGTATCATTCATACTGGCATCCTTGGAGTATCTAGATGCATATGTCAGGTCAAACTGCATTTGTGGATTGAGTTTTGTAATGCACACAGTGCACATCTATAGTGAATGACAGCAAATTGTGTAGTATCAGAGCTTGTACTATACATGTTCAAAAAGGCATCATTTATCCTGTACCAATGCACATGTGAGTGTGCTGACAATACCTCTCCCCCACAACTACATGGGTCCCTCTGGTCTGGCTGGAGAACAGCAGCTTGAAGCCAGTGAGTATGGAAATGTCTTGTTGTGGCTCACCAATACCCTAGGCATGTTAAGAGCATGCATTTTTCCATGCAAACAACTGTTACTTTTAGCCATATTGCAGTATGTGCTTGTTCACTTGTGGTGGGGTTTACTGCAGTACATCACAGCGGTCATCACAGGAGCCTATTTGAAGGAGCTATAACATTTCTGTAGGTGTTGCCACTGTGCTATACAGGGGTACATCAATATTGTGTACACAGGTGCAGTGTGTGTTAAGTGAAGGTCAGTCATCTACTACCACTGCTCATGTATCTCAGAGGTGTATATTAGTAGCAACATTAAGTTGAAATAGCTGCACTGCATGTTGTTGAGGGTCTGTCCAGAGTGTGTCTGTTGTGGTCTGAATGTGTGTCTTGCATGTCATCATTCAGAAATTGTGTGGTATGTATAATGCCTTTGTGCTACCTCACATGTGTGTGTGTGTGTGTGTGTGTGTGTGTGTGTGTGTGTGTATCAGCAAACATTACAGTGCAGGTTCCAAAATATCCCTCCAAACCATGTAGAAGACAGCTGTAGCAAGTAGTACTAGCCAGACAACTCCAATCGACGCATCTGAGGAAGTAACTGATGTTATGAAAGTGCTTACGCTACGCTATTAAGCATTTTTTTTACATTCAGATTGGAGTTGTCTGACTATTACTACTTGCTACAGCTGTCTTCTACTTGATGTGGAGGGATATTCTGGAATTTAACTACTCACCTAACCTGTTGGGACTTGCTTTTGGGACTGTTACTACATTATAGTGCAGGTATTAATTTACATATGTTGTCTTCCCCCCACAGGTGAACATGGGAGTTGGTGTCTCTCCCCCTCACAACCTGATGTCAGCGTCTTTGTGCAGGAGCTATAACATTTCTGTAGGTTTTGCCACTGTGCTATACAGGGGTAGATCAATATTGTGTACACAGGTGCAGTGTGTGTTAAGTGAAGGTCCATCACCTACTACCACTCCTCATGTATCTCAGAGGTGTGTATTAATAGCAACATTAAGTTGAAATAGCTGATGATGATGATGATGATGATGATGGTCATAGTAAGGCACAGGTGGGGTTGTTGAGGCCTGACTCTGTGCCATTGGTTGGTATCCCACTTTCACCCACAATGTCCCCGCACACAGTCAGTATGCCCACACATACCCAGTCACCAGCAGCCACAGAAAATGGACAGTTGGAGGGTGGTGGCATGGAAAAGGCTAGTGTGGTGACTATTGCAAGTGTGAGTGTAGACACTAGCCATAGCCAGAGATCAGGCAAGGTCCCACACAGGCAGATGAACAGGTGTGCTTGAAGGCGGACTGCTGCCCATCAAACCCCTGTCACAATTGTCACAGCAGGTGTCACCAGACACATGTTTTGGTCCATCATGGAGGCACAGGCATGTTCTGAATACAACACCAGACAGATGCTCAGGGTCATGAATGCAACACTTCCTGCCATGCATGACAACCTCCATGGCCTTGGTGATGCCATACATTATTATGCTGATGTCATGGATAGACGGTGGGGTGAGACATTGTCATTGCTCGACCGGGCAATGTCTGTGCTTGAGCATGTGGTGGGAGTAGGTCATCAACCACATGGACATAGCTCAGCAACAAGATCAGCTGAAAGTCCATGTGGCCATGCAAATTCACACTCCAGTAGTGGCAGTACCACCAGCACTACCGAAGGGAGGGTGCTGTCCACACCACAATGGAGCAGGCCATGGGAATGTGATCCTTGCCAGTCCCATCAGGGACATGAATCCAGCAGACAGCAGTCACCATCAGGGAGTAGTGCTGCATCTGGCCTTGGGCCTGGTGGTGCCAGTGAGACTCCTGGCAGAACCAGTTCCTGTGTCCATGGCCGGAGATGGTGAACTGTACATCCTGCCATGTATGGTCCACAGCTGTCCAACATACCTCTGTGTAGGACAACATACCTGTCAACCTTGAAACATCAAAAATCTGAACAAGGCCCATGAAAAATAGGTCCAAATCTGTACGATGTTTAATATAAAAATTGCATACATAATTATGTAACCCCGCTCACTCCAGTGGAATTGTGGGATACCAACTTTCGTGCAAACTGAAGAACAGACAACCAAAATATGGCACCAGATTCCCACTGCAGCCATTCCAATGTCCCATTAACTGGCTATTTTGCCCCATTTACCATAAACACTAATGTGCGCATACTGCTTTACTTCTACGATGATTATTTAGATTTTATTTTTACACTTTACAGCACAATGCACAAATACCAATAGACATCTGTTAAACAAAGCGATACTGTCTCACAATGAAAATAGACTTGGCATTAAAACTTCTCTGCCCTTGAAACTCACATTCATTAAAATAGCATTGAAACCCACACACCACATCCAAAGAAAATGCATCTGGCCAGTGGTGGATAAAGATTACCTTTGCGTTGTATTCAAATCACTGGCCCCTTGCACACAAAACAAGAAGCATACATGTGTTCTTTTATACACCTTCCTGATTTTAGTAAAATATATTCCTTGTATAATACAGCACACTTGTTAGACCACATTTTAAATTTATTGTTTGAACATATTCAGTAGGCAATGAAATGAAATGCATGAAACAGTAATGACAAAACTGCCCAATTCAGAACACTTCCATCATAAAAGTCTACTTACACACACACACACACACACACACACACACACACACACACACACACACACACACACACACAATATACATATAAAAATAGAATGACAGTAGTGTAAGGCACAGGCATCTTGCACAGCTTCTTACACTCATTTTCAATTTAAGTTTTTTTTTTTGGAGGGGGGGAGGCAAAAGGCCAAAAACCAGGGACACATTTTAAACATTGCTTGTATAATTTTGGAAAGTTGCTAGAATAAAATGTTGTGTTACTTCCATGCATTTCACTGGCGAGTCTTGAACACAGGGCTGTGTGCACTACAGTTAGAGCAACATACCTCTATGCCAAATCAGCAGCTTGCTTACCACAAGATAGGAAGATGGAAACTTGCCCCAAATTAGGTACAATTTTCAAATACTTATCTTATAAACTTAGAACATTATGAGAAATTATGAGTTGCAGACCATACCTTTCAGACTATCTATGCTGATGCAAAACCTGTTATTCTATCACCCTTATAGGTTTTTAGGAGCAATATTTGAAAAGTGTCCATATTATGTGGCATTTGTCACCCCATTATTTATGGCTTTGTAAACATTTCTTGCTCTAAGAGCTTGGGAGGATGGGTACACATGGTGGCTATACCACTGACCTCTGCATATGTCTGCAGATTGTCCTGATGTCTGACACATAATTTCTTTTCATCTGTCATAAACATGTGGTTTACTGGCCAGTGTTTTGGAAGATCATGACAGGCTGACATTGCAGAATAATGACGGATATTGTCATGTAACAACATATACCCTTTGGAAGGTGCATTCAAATGCCCGACCTGTTCTGCTATCTATTTCCCATGTGCGTCACAGCAATATGTGAAGGGTGTGCTTAATGTTTTCTGTTTGGCCCAGCTTCCCATATGGAATTAACCAGATTTCTTTCTGTAAGTGGTTGAGAGGCATGCTGGTGCATACATACACACACACACACACACACACACACACACACACACACACACACACACACACACACACACACACACACACACACACACACACATTCATGACCTGCCCCTGCTGATAGCCGAACCTCTACCTGCCCAGTTTTACAAATGATACTGCTAGATACATAACAGAAACACCACATAGATAATGTAGTGTTGCAGTGTCTGCCACTACTATTCAAGTGGGTGACAACTGCAGGGGCTGTTAAGATTGCCAATGGTGGGTTCGGAGGCCCTTAACATGGTAGAGCCACCTGAAATACACACGCACTGCTGCATGGGGACATGCATTGAAACACACATGCACACAGAGTTGACACTTCTCATATTAGATGGCCCACCTATCTATTTATGTACAATGCACAGTGATATGATGATTGCATGTCCTACAGTGCCTTTGTGTTAGAAACTGTGTAACTGTTCTTGTAAGGTGGATGACATCTGTAGGGGCTGCTACTAGGTTGACAGTGGGGGAGTTAACAGGGTGGAAGAGGCACACAAAATGGCATAACCATCACATACACACAGTAAAGACAGCCACAGGGGATATGCATACAGAAGCACATACACACTTGCCAATAGATTACTAACCCTATGTATCCACTTGTATGTACTATAGTGCTACGTACACATTACATGCACCGCATAAATTATATACTGGGGACATAACTTACTACCTCTTACAACAAGTAATCTCAGGAATGCCTTCATGGATGGCAGGATAAAACACCCAAAATAGCAACTGGTCTCATATATTGCTCTTACATACCTGGACAAGTGATAGAGTAACAGACTTTGTATGATGTTTCAGACAGGTATGATGTCTGATGCTGACATGTCTTTCACTATGGTAACTGTGACATATTTTGCAATGATTACTCATAAATGCCCATTGTTAGGAGACACAAACCACATATAGGTTGCAAACATCTGGATAATCCATATACATCTGTACAGATGACTGGTATGGCCTGTATAGTTAACATGGTGCATGCTAGGCAGATGCCATTAACTGCCTCCTTAAAGTAATGCCATGGGGAGGGAGTAAACAGGCTTTAAAATGGTATAACCAATGCACACAGAGGATATGATTCACACACAAACACACACAGTACTATAGTTGCCAGTATTGTGATTAAAACCCCTACCTATCTAATTAGTTGTACTATAGTATTGCACAGTTATTGCACGTGTCACAGATCTTAGAGGGCTGAAGAGTGTATACAGGTAATTCTAAGGTGAATGACATCAGTGGGCTTTGCATAATTGAGCAATGGGAAGTGCACTAGGTGGAACACGCCTCAAAATGGTGTAACCCACACCCCCATACATAAGTTAGCTGTCTATCTATCTGTATGTATATCTATCTATCTAGCTGTCTGTCTATCTATCTTTATGTCTGTCTGTCTGTCTGTCTGTCTATCTATCTATCTATCTATCTATCTATCTATCTATCCTATCTGTCTATCTATCTATCTATCTATCTATCTATCTATCTATCTATCTATCTATCTATCTATCTATCTATCTATCTATCTGTCTGCCTATCTGTCTGTCTATCTATCTATCTATCTATCTATCTATCTATCTATCTATCTATCTATCTATCTATCTATCCATGTGTGTATGTTTGTGTGTGTATGTATGTGTAAATGTGAATACATTTTATATTTACCATACACAAGCAGACACACACACACACACACACACACACACACACACACACACACACACACACACACACACACACACACACACACACACACACTTGCCAGCATTGAGTTTATAACCTCTACCTATCTAGTTATTTGTACTACAGTGTTACACAGTTATCACATGCACCACAGAGCTTATAGGGTTGAAGAGTCTCCCAAGGTACTTCTAAGGTGAATCACATCAGCATCCCTTGCAAAGTATGGCAATGTGAAGTGTATTGGGTGGGAAAGGCCACAGAATACTTTAACCTACAAACACTTATACACACACGCACACACACACAAACACACACACACGCACACACACACACACACACACACACACACACACACACACACACACACACACACACACACACACACACACACACACACACACACACTTGCCAGAACTGAGATTAGAACCCCTGCCTATCTAGTTATTAGTTCTATACTGTTATGTAGGTATTGCATGCAACACAGAACTTATAGGGCTGAGGGCTGTCCAAAGGTACTTCTGTGTTGAATAACATCAGCAGCCCTTGTAAAGTATGGCAATGGGAAGTGTACTGGGTGGGAAAGGCCTCAAAATATTTTAACCTACAAACATGCACATTTGCCAGAACTGAGATTAGACCCCCATGCCTCTTTAGTTATTTGTACTATACTGTTATGTAGTTATTGCATGTACCACGGATCTTATAGGCCAGATAGCTGTCCAGAGGTACTTCTAAGATGACTGACATCAGCAGGACTGCTAAAGTAGAGCAGTGGGAAGTGTAGTGGGTGGGAATGGCCTAAAAATCTTTAACCTACAAACACACCCACTTACATTTGCCAGGACAGAGATTAGAAACCCTACCTATCTAGTTATTTGCACTATAGTGTTACACAGTTATCGTACATGCCACAGAGCTTGTAGTGCTAATAAGTGACCAAAGGTACTTCTAAAGTGAATGACATCAGTAGATCTTGTAAAATGGGGCACTAGGAAGTTTATTGATTGGGAAAGGCCTCATAATACTTTAACCTACAAACACATACACACACACACACACACACACACACACACACACACACACACACACACACACACACACACACACACACACACCTCAGTACTATTACACAATGGAGCTCACCTTCATGCTGGTACATGCAACTATTTATAACTGGTATGCAACTGTCTGCAGCAGGACATCTTTCTATACCTTTTAGGGTATCCCTGTCTATGACTCACTCTCTATGTGTATCTCCCTGTGTCTCTCTGTCACTGTCTGTCTCTCTCTTCCCCATGTCTATGTGTGTGCTTGCTTGAAATATTGTTATATGTTGCCCATATATATGTATGTGTATCTCATGCAAAAGATTCAAATATATCACATATGGGCCACCTACAGCTAGCTGAGGGTAATCCTATCTGATGCGTGTGGGTAGAGTCAGTTAAGGTGTACATAGCTGTCTGTATGCAAAGACATCTATACACAATACAGTCATATAGTCTGATGTGGGTTTAGACACGGGCTGTAATTATCTAAGTGTAGGAGCATTCCCAATATGACCTTCTATAGTAAGAGTGGGACTCCATTCCAGAGATAGTTTTACTCTGGTCCAGGATTTTCTGTGCTACAGCCATACCTCTCAACCTGTTAGTGCAAGGAATCTGGAGATAGCCTGCCAAAATAGGGGGACAATGGCCCAAACATAGGGAGATACTGTAAATATTGCTCTTATTAATGTGGAAAGTTGCTAGTGTAACAGGGTTTGTTTTAGCAGACATTTTCTGACAAATATGACATCTGACACTGAAATGTATTGTGTCATTATTTACTGACAGAAATCCTCAGATGATCACAGTGATTTACCTGAGAAATGCAAGATGTATGATGCACAGACCGAAATTATGAGCCAAACTATAGACATTCTTGCCCAATCCGGCCAGTTGAGAGGTGTGGCTACAGCTGATTGGCTGATGAAGCTGTCTAAACAGTCCATCACCTCAGTGATATACTGGCTGCATATGTGTTATTCTTCTTAACTGAAAAGTCATATCCTGGTGTGACTCATACCTCTCAACTGTACAGTTTTTTGCAGAATGTCCAGATGTTTCTCTCATAATTTTGGTCTGTTTTTTCATAAAATTGTTGTTTTCTGGCAAGTTAGTGGCAACTAATTAAAGACTGAAGTTAGAAACTATTGATAGAACATTTGAGTTTCAGGCTTCATAACCTTCAGAAAATTCATGCTAATGCATAACCTGTCATTCCATCAACTTTCTCAGTTCGTGAGAGTAATATTTAAATATTGTCCCTATTTATGACCTTGTCCAGATTTCTTGCTCTAAGAGGTTGAGAGGTATGAGTGTTGGTACAGAGTGCATTCTACTGAGCAGAGATGTCCATTATATGTGTGGTATATTCCACATAGCACTGTGATTTCCAAGTATGTCAGTGGCAGAGCAGTATAGGGTAATGTGGTGAACCAGTGACAGACATTTGTTTATAGGTTGATAGG
The DNA here is from genome assembly GCF_019279795.1 of Protopterus annectens. Taxonomy (NCBI): domain Eukaryota; kingdom Metazoa; phylum Chordata; order Ceratodontiformes; family Protopteridae; genus Protopterus; species Protopterus annectens. The sequence continues at coordinate 456,681 of NC_056744.1, read as the reverse complement.
TTGATATGAGGTTACTAGGCTATTGACCCTGAAGCCCTTATAACCATCACAGATGAGAGTGTAGCCCATGTTAAGACATATCAGCACCCAGAGCCCCTGTACAGCAAGGACACATGTGGAATCACAGGACTGTATTTTCTGTTTCCCATGCACTTATACAGGGATCACTTCACAAGGAGTATTGAGACAATTGGCTTGATGTGGACAGGGAGTGTATTCCACAGATGGGGGAGTCTGTGGGACACATATCTGTCACACCAACAAGCCCTATTGATATCACAGACCAGGGTGATGCTGCGCCTTCAGGTTGATTGAGTGGGTCTTGACTTTCAGATGTGCAACAGTCCCATCGAGGCAGGATCTGGATTGCTTTGTATGCCAAAGGTCACCTCTGAGGTGTATGTATGGAATTGAGTAGAGGAGCATTACTGTTAGCCTGTGTAGGGTAGGAGTTTGGGGTTCTGGATTCTCCCAGTGAGGAACCTCTGTGGTCTCTCCAGCTGCTCCATGTGCTTTGTGAGGTACATGCCGAAGGGGGCATTGTACAAAATAATTGGCCTTATAAGGTTAGAATACATGGATCTTATGACCTCTTTGTCCATGGATGAGATAGCCTTACTTTTATCTTGGCCCATCTATGAAGCTTTCTGTGCAATGGAAGCAACATGGTGCTCAGACTTCAAGTTGCTGTCAATCTGGGTGGCCAAATGCCTCACTACTGATTGTGTATGTAGGGCATTGTTGTTAATGTGATAATATGTGGGGACGTCAGTCTCCATGAAGGGAATGATGATGCATCTGCAGGCATTCAGCTTGAGGTCATGTTTCTGGCAGCAGTCATTTGTTTTGGTGAGACCCTGTTGAGGAAGCCCACATCACTTTGGGTATTGATGACTGTTCCAAGCTTGCACTCATCTGCCAACCTGGTGAGCCAGTGGTTTTGGTCTGCAGCTCAGTGAAGTATATCCCATATACCAGAGGTCCCCAAACTGATCTCTAGGGTATGCCACTCATTATGGGTGTATTGCTTGACTTGGCTACCCCTATTATGATTATGTGGGTTCTATCAATGAACCAGTTTGCTATCCATCTGGTAACATATGGATTGCTGCCTAGTTGACAGAGTTCATGTACTATAGCCAAGTGGGGAATAGTGTGTAAGGCTTTGGCCGAGTCAAGGTGGCCAGAGTGCACCATCTTTTCATCATCCATGCCTTTGTTGGCTGTCTCAGGGAAGTCATCCAGAGTTCACTGACATACCTCCCCTTGAGAAAGGCAGACTGTGTGGAGTCAAGTATTTGGTGTTTGTCAATGTCCCTGTTAATGAAGTCCAGGATACTCCATGATGATCCATAATGATAATACCTCAGATAGTTTGTGTTGTTATGTTATTATGAAGCTATATGTTGGCCCTAGCTGTCAACCTGTCACAGCCTGACATCTGTACAGGCCCATATATGACAGTCAGACACAGACCCACACATGAGGACAGGGTGTTAAGAATGCTCTTGCAAACATAGACAACTGGGAGACCAGTTTGGTATAAGCTTACTTTTTCTTATGGGTATGACTTCTGCTTCTCCACTGTCTGCTATTGATGTTTTGACATGAACCTTTCTTGTTTGGCACATAGTTTGGCAGTCAAATGCAATGTTAGGACAAGTAGAAGAGCTATACGAAGCATACATGTGATCCTTCTCTGACTGCAACTTGTTGTCAGTGCTGACACAGTAAGGTGGCAGCCATTTAACACCTGGCAGTACACTGACTTTCAGGTACCTGCTGACCTACTAGGCACTGTGTAAGTTACTCCGAGCTGTGTACTGTCCATATGTGTGTCCCCCTGTCCCTGACTTGTCCAGCTTTCCTGCAGTGACAGATATTGACTTTTGGATAGTGTGTACAACTCCTACCATAGGTGTAGCTGCATGCAAAATAGTTGGCACAGACATTCTTGGAATATGGGCCCTGCCAACCACAGTACTGTACCTAGGCCAGTAAACCACAACAGCCAAGAGTAAGTGCTGCCCAATTCCTGGCAGTATTAACCATGCATATACATGGCTCATTGACCCCCTGAATATTGTGGACATGCGGCAAATTATCAAGTTGATTGGGACAGCCCTGGGAATGTGTGCTCTGCTGCTATTACCCTACAAACATACATGTTACTGCATTTCTATGGGGACACGGGTGTGTTGAGGGTGGCATACCTGTCAACTGTACACATTTGGACAGACTGTACAGATGTTGGCTTTACTTTTTGGTTCCATTTAGCATAGTATTGTGCCTGTCTTGGAGAATGCTGGCATATCACTAAAGACCAAAGATTAGAATGTAATGGCAGACATTTGAGTTTCAGATTTTCTACCCTTCAGAGACGTCATGCAACTACAAGACCTGCTGTGATATCACTGTGTAAGTCTGTAAGAGGACTATTTCATCATTGTCCCTATTTGTGGGCCTTTGCCAGACATTTTTTTATGGTTTTCTCTGGATGACTTGTTGGGAGAGGCTGAGGGGTGAGTATGGGACCCCAACATTGACATCCATGCATATGACCTATGACCCCCAGTTTATGTGTCCTCCACATATACTGCAGTGAGTTTTGTCACCTAGGGGACTACTGCATACTCTCTGGAAGCCATTATTGAGCAGACATTTCCTGTTGTCACACATAGCTGTCAGTTGTCTGCTGCTATCCCGATAGGCCACCCCATTACCTTGCATACATGCAGCAATACCTTAGATATGCTACCAAAATGTACTACTACATTCATCTATTGTTAAGAAGAGTGACTTACCTTCTGCCTGCGGCAGTTGTGAGAACAGTGCTTGAGGGTTGACTCTATTGGATGCATGCAGTACACAGCCTATACATGGTAAGGCACAGGTAGTGTGTTGTGTGTGGCATCCATTTTACTGTGTGTGTGAGTCGGAGAGAGATGTCAGCCCCTGGGTCTCTAGGGTGTCAGTGTATGTGCTATGCATTCCCTCTTTTCAAGGCCAGGGCATACTGGGTACACCTATGTCTGCCTACAGGGGCAGGCTCAGGGGGTTCCTCCTCCAAGTCCTCCTGTGGCTGTGGAGACCTTGGCAATAGTGGGGGGCTGTGTGCCCCTTCCCTGTGATGTTTCTGCCACAGCTGTCTTCGCAGGATCATATTGTGTAGCATGGCACATAATACTATGAACATGCGCACACATGTGGCTGGAGAGTACTTCTAGGCTCCACTAGATATGTCAAGGCAATGGAACCATGACTTGAGCATCCCAAACACATGCTCTATAATGTTCTTAGTTTGTGTGTATGCCTTTCTGAAGGTGTCATCATCCACTATTCCAGTGCATACCCAACATCCCCCAAGAGATGGCCATATGGGATGTCCCCCCTGGCAAATGCTTGGTACAGCTGTGAGGCATGCCAGATGTGGGAGTTGTGATAGCTGCCAACCTGAGTTATATGAAAAACTAGGGGACCAACCTATGATAGTTTACAGGAAAGGGAACAACATTAAAACCCTGTTAGAAAGGCATGATACGTCTACAGTGAGATGTCCTGGTATGCATAAATGCCTGAACTGTAACTACTGTAAATATGTCCATGAAGGTAATTCGTTTAGCCTGAATGGACAAGAATTTAAGTTGAGGAATAAATTTGATTGTAATACCACATTCACCACCTACCTAGCCAGGTATACATCCTGTCTAGCATTCTATATCGGTAAAACCGAAAGAAGATTGCGTGAAAGGATGTATGAACACCTGTATGCTATTAGAAAAGGGAAACTGGAGAACGCACTTGCAAAACATACGGCGACCTAATTTAACCATGGTTTCAGATTTATGGCAATTGACCACGTAAAAATTGACCTGAGAGGAGGCCCTAGAAACTTGAAACTTGAGGAATTAGAATTGAAATGGCAGGTGAAATTGAATGCATATAGCTTTCCTGGACTAAATGAGTCTTGCTCAATAGGAAGTTTATTAAAATTGAACAGTCTAAATAGATGACTGTCTAGATTTTCATGTTTTTGTGTATAATATTTCGAATTTCTTGTCATTTTCAGTTTCTTAATTTTATTGTTAATATGTTAGATATGACATTTGTAACCTGAGATAGGTCTAATCTATCATATTATATATTAAAAATTAAAAATAGATTATGTATATATAGTATTTGAGAACCATGTATTTTTTTGAGAACTTTACATTATGTTACACTATATACACAGTTATCCCACCTTCCTGTTGGAAGCTGAGCTTATTATTAATATGTATGACTTAAAACTTGGAATTTAAACATGGGGTCTGGAGTATCGAAAATATTGGAATAAAAACACGAAAACACACAAATATACCTTTTAAAAACTACACCTCTTGTAAATATTCCATTATTATACTTATACACATACATAAATAACTATTTCATATATAAATATATTTTTCTTGTCAATTCATAAATATTCTTATTTACTTTAGAATATTTTTTGTTTTTAGACTTGTTCTACTTTATATACACGATTCCTGTGATTTTTGTATCAGGAGTTAACAGTATACTATATGCATACAGATTATCTGTTGAGCTTATGTTATCATAAATACTTCTTTTGTATTTTGTAATATTTAATAACAATTTACTTTAATGCTTTTAACAAAACCACATGGATTTTAAATTAATAAGTGGACTTGGTTTATGTACTTTCTGCTTCTAACATGAATTTAGATTTTATATACTTGTCACCAGTTACGGCTCTTGTTGCTTTAAAATTGCTTTAAAATTGAATTCATGGAGTCAATTGTATGACGTAGGTTGATTGTTCAGCCTTTTTAAATGGTTACGTTGCCAGTGGTTCTGTTTCTGAAGAAGTCAGCTTATATGTGCTGACGAAAAGCACTTTAAAATAAATACACTCTTTTTGGCTGTCTTTCGCTGTTCACGGCTTTTGTTTTTCTTGTTTGGTTTTGCTTAAGTTTTATAGCTGCCAGGGCTTCCAGCACACACAGTCATGATAATGCCCTGGGCATTGCACATGACGTGGCAGTTGATGGAGTGATAGCCCTTGTGGTTGACATACACTCTTCACCGGGTGGTGCCTTGATGTGGATGTGATTGCAGTCTATGGCACCCAGTACCTCTGGTTAGTCTGCTACATGGTGGAAGAGATGCATATTGCTGGGCCTCTCCTCAGGGGTACTGGGGAAATAAATGTGCTCACTGGCATGTGGTAGCATGGCATCCAGGAAATGGTGGAGTACCCTGGATGCAGATGCCTGTGAGACCCCCATGATGTCCCCAGTAGGTCTTTGGAAAGTACCTGTAGCTAGTATTCTTAAGGCTACACATAACTTTGTTTCAACTGGGATGAGTTCCCCTCTGTTGGCTCTGGGTCTGAGGTGAAGCTGGTAGAGCTCGGTGAGTTGCTGAAGTATGTGCCCTGTCCACACGGTAGCGCTCTAGTATCTCCAGATCATATAGCCCCTGGAAGGTTACCCTGGGTCTGAACACTCTTCTTCTCCTTGGTCTGGGCTGGTTGTCAGCATTATCCTCATCACCACCCTCAGTCTGTAGCACATACAGATGTAGCAAAGCAGCAGCAGCCCCTATCATTTTGTCAGTTAAAATTCCCAAGTGTGTACACCAATGGTGCAGAGTTTGTGGGAAAAAAACAGACTGAAAGGTGTTTACATATTTTATACTGGTGTGGTGCAGATGCTGCTTATGTGATTGGCTGACTATGATACATTCCACCTGCCAGCTATATTACTGAGGATTTGAATGGGCCACTGTGAGTGCCAGAGTCTGTATTAGTGATTTGTAGTTCACTTCCTTTATTCTGCCATGTCCTTTTTATTTCTCTAAGTCTGGTGTGTTTAAGCCCCATGGCACACCGTGCAAACTGTTTTAGCTAGTGTAAACATTGCTGAGCAGAAAAGGCCCTCCCCTGGACATGAACATGCTCATCATTTCTTGAACCAGTTAAGCACAGCTAAGCAGCCTCAGACACACCCCCTTGTTTAGCTGTGCTTAGCTGAGCACAAATAGGAGTCGTGGAGCTCCAATATGCTTACAACAAGCATGACACACCCCATTTTCATGTCAGCTGCTTCTTCTGCTTACACCACTGCATTATAGCTCCTACATGGTTAGGTAGCTGCAGAAATGGTTTCCCATCTTGCTATTCAATAAATTTAGCTCATTTACATACCCCTACTGGCTTATACCCTAGTTACACCACTACACCAGAGCCTATGCCCTTAGTAACCACTGTTACCTGTTTCACATTTAATTGTCTTTTTACTAAGTTTTTAAAAATTTTCTGCACGATTGCGTTTGTGTACTGCTGTGCTCTGCTTAAATGGCTGAAATCGGGCAAAAAAAACCCTTTTGATTTTTGCAATTTTGCAACACTTTGGCATGCCAATGGCCATAGTTTTGGCCATTTGCATGCCTAATAAACACAATACATTCTTTACTTTGAGCTGTCATGCCCCTGTTTTGATTTTTGCAGAAATGTACATGGTTGCTAACTGCATATATTTCTGCTACGGACACAGTGCCAACACGGATGCCTGTCTGCTTCCTGGATCGCACATTCATCTCATTTGCATGGTTTTCACCAACAAATAAGGTGATTTGCATTATTTCGTCATGTCCATGCCGGAATAGTGCTGGGAGGCTTGTGCACTCCCCCAGCCTTGTTTACTGGATTGCAAAGGCTCCAAACTCTGTGTTCAAGCCATGGCACTATGCTTACATGGAGATTAGCTCCATGTAAGCTTTACTGAATTCCCCCTATCATTATACTTTAAAGCCCAGCCATGTATAATGCAGTTTAAGTAAAAGAGTATTAATGACAGCATAAGTAATATTAGCCACCTGATAACATAAGTTCATAGGTTCATAGGTTGGTACTAGGCTATTGGCCCCAGGGTCTATACAAGCCTAGCCATAACAATTCCCTGGCTACTTCTTCCCACACTATTTACTTCCCTGGACTCCTGTCTAGCAGGGTGACTAGTTAAGTCAATATGTACAATCTCGCAGACATCAATCATTTCACATTGCACATAACTATTACTAATGCAGAGGTTCCAGTTGGCAAACAACTTTGCATTTCAGTGCTTCGTCTACAATGCAGTGACTTCCGCCCTTGAAGAATATATTGCCTACATTGCATTACAAACTGATATTGCCATATAATTTCCTGAATTAGATCAGCTCTGCAATAGGGAATGGCTGACAAACAACAAAAGGGTCATAGGTACTAGATAAGCAATCCAGGAAACCATTAAGGGAGCCTAGCCCAAATTTCCAATTACTCCAAGCACCGTCTAGTTAACTAACTTGCTAGGTTCACACAGTAGGTAAATGAAGGTAGAAAAATTCAAACCCTGCATCCTTGCCACAGGAAACAGCTCTTTAAAATTTGGAGCTTTAGTCCTCTGTACATCTCCCAAAATAACAGCTTTTATCTAAATGCAGAAATCTTTTGCAATCTGATCTTGTAGACAAGACTGTATCACAGTAATATACAACAATGACTACACAATGGATGCTGAAGATTAGATGGTTCTGATCATCACTCCAAATAATGCAGACTATATAACCTTACAAATTTCAATGCCTTTGCATTTGCTTGGGGGGAGGGTGGAGTGTAAAGAAGGTACTGCAAAAATATATTACTAAAATGCAGCATGTTTAGACTACTAAAATGCAACGTTTACACTATATTACACAATCCAGTCCTTTTAATGAATTAATTCATTATTTAGTGCAAAGAATAAAGCAAAGCAATTAAAGACAGTATAAATGCTGGAGCATGTTTTGTTCAACAACCCACAAGTCATACAAAAATCAGAAATATTACTGCATTTAACATAATGTTTTGGGGAGTGCTTGTAGGACACCTACATCTAATTGTTGCCTTCCCTATGTGTTCTCTGTCATCAAGAAATGCTATCCTGTCTGACATCACTCAGTATTAGTCTGACCTATTTGAATGGCTGATAATGCCATATTGTTGCAGCATACACCTTCAGAGTCAACATAGCTGGATCATGAATAAATGGAGCCCTATGCAGGGTAAAGAATCAGGCCCTGCCAGCCATGCCAATATCCCATTACTTGGCTGTCTCTCCCCAATTACCATAAACTCTTCAAACCTATCACTGTACATACTATTTTCGTTGTTATATTTGCAATTATCACAGAGATTTGGATTTTATTTAAAAAATGTATTTCAGGTTTTACAGAAAAAACACTGACAGCTATTTTCTAAACAAAACACTCTTACAACATCTCTTCCCTTGAAATTCATTTAGTGAAATGCATCTGGCAACCTATTAAACTCCAAGAGACATGCTGACATTCATACTCAAACAGCATATAGTGAAGTGCTAGCTAGCGGCTGTGTGAAGGGTGCAGGAATTCAAGACATGTGTAACAAATTTGCTAACAGCCTGGGACAGCCCATCCAAAGAAATTGCTTTATATGATGATGATTCTGTTTATCACAATTTCCTTCCTTTACACAATAACTACTCTGGTTCATAGGTAGTTACTTGACTTCCATTCCAGTGGACCACTGAGGAGACTAGCCCACATTTCCAATTGCCCCGAAGTACTATCTAAGTGACTTGCTCAAGGACAGGGCAAAAATCTGAGACAAAATTTGAGATGTTCTGCAAAACTGGAGTCAGAAAAGAACAGACTACTGTAAATAACCACAAAAGTTAACAGAACAAAAAGATTTGCATCAAAAACTATGAAGCTAATGGCTGACATTGACTGACTAACACTGACTGACTATAATCATCAGTGATTTACCAAAGAAAGCAAAAAAAAAAAAAAACTGTTAATGGAGATCTGAGAATTGGTGTGGGGTATTGAGACTAAGGCCTCTTGCAGATAAGGTACATAGTTTGACTCTGTCAAGTCACTTAACTAGGCAGGGGCATTTTACACACACACACACACACACACGCACACACGCACACACGCACACGCACACACACACACACACACACACACACACACACACACACACACACACACACACACACACACACACTCCAAGTTAAGTATAAATCAGTAATCACTCTATCCAACACTCTTTTCACCTCCAAAACACTCTTGGCATTCTGTTCCTTCAGGATAACCCCTACCCATTTCTCCTCCCATTCACACTATGATAGAACAGTTTGAACCCACCTCCTATACACCTGGCCTTACTCCACTTCCATCTGGTCTCTTGCACACACAATATATCAACCTTCCTTCTCTCCATCATATCAGCTAGCTCTCTCCCTATACCAGTCATATTGCCAACATTCAAAGTTCCTACCCTCACTACTACACTCCTAACCTTCCTCCTCTCTTTCTGCTTTCGGGCATGCCTTCCCCCTCTTCTTCTCCTTCGGCCAACAGTAGCCCAGTTTCCATCAGCATCCTATTGGCTAACAGTACTGGTGGCAGTTGTTGTTAACCCGGGCCTTGACTGATCCAGTATGGAAATCTGTATTGTTGTCTGCATATGTTATTTGGCAGAGGTTTTACACCGGATGCCCTTCCTAATGTAACCCTCCCCATTTATCCAGGCTTGGGACCGGCACGAAGAAATGCACTGGCTTGTGCATCCCCAGTTATATGTCTGTCCATCTCTATTAAATCAAGTAACTCTTCTATTAGATCATTTTCTTCTAAACTGAGGGCACATTTGTTGTTCTCCATTTTCTGTGGGCATTCTACAGAAAGTTCCAGAACATCTTCCTGTGCCACATTCTCTTCAGTCTATTTCATATGGAAACTCACTGGCCTATCACTTCACAACATTGTCTGGTTGCATAGATTGGGAGATGATCAGTGAGACAGTCATACTGTTGACAGAATTTAGTAATCAGTCTACTGGAGGTTATTTTCTTCTTGGTTTTAAGGAGATTCAGCCAGCAACTTCACTACTCAAGAAGTGCCAGTTTTCCCTGTGGTTTAATGCTGTTCCTTAAGTAGAGTGGATTAAATTTAGTCAAGGAATTCCACACTGAACTAACACTACTCAGTCATTTGCCTTGCAGCAATATGTGTTTGTATGTGTGTATGTATACACAAACCCACAACATTTATACACACACATATATATATATATATATATATATATATATATATATATATATATATTTTTTTTTTGTTTAATCAGTAGACCCCCTTGAAGTTCTGCTTCTACTTTGGGTGAAAATACATGGTGTGTGTGTGTGTGTGTGTGTGTGTGTGTGTGTGTGTGTGTGTGTGTGTGTGTGTGTGTGTGTGTGTATGTGTGTATATATATATATATGTATAAAAATTATTGTAGTAGTGAGGTGCAGTGATTTTCCAGCCTTGGGGGAAAGATGTCTCCCATCCTTAAGGAACAGTATTAAACCACAGGGAAAACTGCTATTTCTTGAGTAGTGATGTTTCTGGCTGAGCCTCCTTAAAACCAAGAAAACAGAACTACCAGTACACTGATTACCTAATGAAAAAGTAAATGCTCATAAACAACAAACAAAAATCTTTGATCATTTCGATGAAATCACAAAAACACAAAAAGAAACAAACAGCAAAAACACACTATTTTATCACACGCTCTTCTAATTTTATATATATATATATATATATATATATATATATATATATATATATATATATAATCAGAAAACAAAAAACCCAAAAAATGTATATGAAAAAGACCCAAAGGCGAAGAAGCAAGTGGACTGATCCAAATAAGTCCAAATAAAAATATATTGCTGTAGGCCACTTGAATAAAGCAATGTCTAAAGCACAACTAGTTCATACAGCAAATCGGAAGCCAAGAGGTAAAGCACAAACCCTTCAGTTGACTCCCATCAGCTTGTACGTCGAAGCAAAGGTCAGGAAATGTAACATAAACCCTTCGGTTGACTCGCAACAGCTTGGACATGCACAAATAAACTCCAAAACGACCAAGCAAAGCTGTATGCAGTACACAAACCCTTCGGTTTAAAATCCAACCTTCATCGATGCAAAAACGCTTGTAATAACTCCAGGACCAATGTATAAGAATAGAAGAAACCTTTAACTAAATCTTGACAACAATCCATTGGCTCAATAAATTTCAAACCATCCTATAGTTCACTAATAACTATGAATTCAAGTCCCAGTATGTGGAAGTGACGAAGTCTGCAGGAGATATACCTGGACTCAGAACTCCCTCTAGTGAGCTTAAGGCAAAACTGCATAGCCCCAAAATTACGGCAAAGTTGATGACACATACACTAAAACGACGGTAACCATACCGTCCGACATATAATGTAGTATACATTGTTTAAAATGCTTAAAATTACCTTGGATTAGACTAAACATATGAGTGTACACATTAAAACATAAAAACATAAAAACATAAAAATACGAGAAATGAACTTCTCTTTCTCGTAACAGGGCATGACCATGTTATGACATACCAATATAAAAATGTAAAATGTATTATCCAAATATGCAAAAATAATAATAAATAACTTGCAGAGCTAAGAGAAACTGATAAAGCAAGTTAAACTGATAAAGCGGAGATGAAAGCGCTTAATCGACCTATGTTACTGGTTTTTGTTTTTTGTTTGTCGAAGTGATTTCCTGGAATAAAAGTATTTGTTACCTCCTCGAGTGGTCTGCCTGCCTTTACCAACACAAGGATTAACCTTCATTGTGCCGGAGACTTTTTGTGTTTACCCGTTGGTATTTTTGCTTTTTGGTTTACTATGTAGGCAAGTCTAACCGTTAACTTCGTGAACGGATCAGGGACCACTATTATTGTCTGGCCAGGGGTGATGATAGCAGTGCGCTTGCCAAACACATGATAAGGGAAGGCACTGGTCATATTTTTAATTTTCAGGTATTGCATTTAGAATCTATTTCCCCCCGCATTGGTGATCTCACCAATAGGACGGAGGAAGCAGAACTACGCTGGATATTTAGGCTGGGAGCGCACAGGGAAAGTGGATTGAATGAAATGGTAACATTGAAACCCCATCTCAAGAGTAGACCTCTTAGATAATTACAATCATTATTCCTTGTCCTTGTATTCACATTTTGGCAGAAATACTATTCAATAAGGTTTCTTTTATTTTGGTATTTCTGCTTTATTACGCCCTTGGCGAAATACTGTTTTCATCACCCCTTCAGTTCTGCAAGTAGTTTGTGACCATTTCTATACCCCGGCATGCCTCATGCTGTCTACTATGTTCATCATTAGTCACACCCCAGTTTGTTATTGTTTCTATACCCCGGCATTCACCATGCCGTTTCCCTAGGTGATACCATTGCTTTATCAGTTTCTCTTAGCTCTGCAAGTTATTTGTTATTATTTTTGCATATTTGGATAATACATTTTACATTTTTATATTGGTATGTCATAACATGGTCATGCCCTGTTACGAGAAAGAGAAGTTCATTTCTCGTATTTTTATGTTTTTATGATTTTATGTTTTAATGTGTACACTCATATGTCTAGTCTAATCCAAGGTAATTTTAAGCATTTTAAACAATGTATACTACATTATATGTCGGACGGTATGGTTACCGTCGTTTTAGTGTATGTGTCATCAACTTTGCCGTAATTTTGGGGCTATGCAGTTTTGCCTTAAGCTCACTAGAGGGAGTTCTGAGTCCAGGTATATCTCCTGCAGACTTCGTCACTTCCACATACTGGGACTTGAATTCATAGTTATTAGTGAACTATAGGATGGTTTGAAATTTATTGAGCCAATGGATTGTTGTCAAGATTTAGTTGGTGAGTACTTAAATGCTCAGATCTTGTTTTTAACCTATCTGATGAAGCGGTATTGTTAACCGCGAAAGCGCTTATCATTAAAGGTTTCTTCTATTCTTATACATTGGTCCTGGAGTTATTACAAGCGTTTTTGCATCGATGAAGGTTGGATTTTGAACCGAAGGGTTTGTGTACTGCATACAGCTTTGCTTGGTCCTTTTGGAGTTTATTTGTGCATGTCCAAGCTGTTACAAGTCAACCGAAGGGTTTATGTTACATTTCCTGACTTTTGCTTCGACGTACAAGCTGATGGGAGTCAACTGAAGGGTTTGTGCTTTACCTCTTGGCTTCCGATTTGCTGTATGAACTAGTTGTGCTTTAGACATTGCTTTATTCAAGTGGCCTACAGCAATATAGTTTTATTTGGACTTATTTGGATCAGTCCACTTGCTTCTTCGCCTTTGGGTCTTTTTCATATACATTTTTTGGGGTTTTTTGGTTTTCTGATTATCTACTTGGGGTTAATGGAGGAAGCGAGCAACGACAATGTGTCGAATAATGGAACATTTGATAAGGTTCATTCCAGATTCAGACATTTGTTGGAAGATGACCTAAATCCACTAATTGGAGTGGATTTGTGTTTAGAATCCTTGCAAGATAATTCAGATACACACGTCGAACTTGCAGTGAGGAATTTAAAAAGAGACCTGGAGAATGAGATGTATAGATATAAAAGGCTTACAGCCCAACGATTTCATATGGAGGCTTGCTTAGAAATCAATGTGGTCCCACGAGGACTTCGTATACTCACTATGCCTACGTATGGCAATACATACCCTGGCCTTTTGGCCAAGTGGCAGCAGATCAACTTGCAAGCCAGTAGGGATTACATCAGATTATTGATTGATTTCTTTCGTCCTATTGAAATTGAAGTAAGAACAAAAATACTGGAGCTTCAGAGTAAGCTTGTAGAGCGGGCAGGAGCCGACAATAGTGACATATATCTATATGAGCTTATGGATCGGATTACTCGGTATGAGAAGAATTTGTTGGCGAACAAGAGAGGCAAACTAGCAAGGGATTCATATGATTTCACCCACAACAATGTCTTTGTTTGGCCAAGGAGCAAACTGCTCAATGATAGGCGGACGGAGGCTAATCCAACTAACAGTAGGTATATGCGACCTACAGATCAATATGTACATAATGCTCGAAGGTCCAATGTACAAAGAATACCAAGTGCGGGCAATATTGCTGGCCCTTTACTATCTAATGCCCTCACAATCAAATCCGTGTCCTCTAGTGCTCCAGCATGTCAAAAGGAAGCATGCCATGAGGATCATGATGGTTCTGACAAAACTGTTCCTACAAATATTTCCTCTCCACAGGAATCTGACTCTGTATATACGACGCCCACAGAGGTAGTGGTACTACCTCCAGTTACATCTGGAGTCTATCATTCTACAGACTCAGACACTTCCCATGTTCAGACACATTCCAGTGCTGTACGTCGGAAGATACAACTGGACAATCAATATCATACTGACTACCCTTTACCTATCAGAACTGGGCGCAAAAGATCCCTGGATTTAGACAATGGTCGGGGAGCGAAGAGAAAGGACCCCCACCCTCCCCAGTTGCAGCAACAAGGAACACTCTCCAAGTTTTGGCACCCGGGTCCCTAGTCTGTAACATTTCCAACTATAGTCTTACACCTCCTGAGTTGACTTTACTTAACAAGGGACTGTCTTTTATTCCGTCCACTAATATGGATATCAGTCAAGCTCTGTTATCCATTAGACTTTTTGTACGCAGAGTTGCATTCAAATTACTATATGGATCAGATGGCAATTCCAAAGAGACTCCTTTGAAGTTCAAACGTGGCAGTACTTATACACCCCATTTACAAGCCAACCTTGAAGTTTTCATTAAAGCTGTGGAATCTCGGCTATATGTCGAATTTGGCCGTTCTAACTTGGTGAACAAGTGTAGGAATCTCACAGATTGTGAGAGTAAAGTCATCAACAATTTACGTAATAATACAGACATTGTGATTCGAGCAGCCGACAAGGGTGGTCCAGTTGTGATTATGGACAGTAAATACTATCAGACAAAAATGTTGGGGCTACTCCAAAATGACTCATATGTACCAGTCTCCTTGGATGATGTATGTGCAATGCAATTTAGCATAATCAACACTCTTGAAGAATGTAAATTCTTAGGTCTTATAGATGAGAGCACCTTTGAGTACTTTCACGTAGATTTTCCACTCATTCCCACCATTGGTGGCCTCCCCAAAATCCATAAAAACCTGTATTCACCTGAACTTAGGCCCATTGTCTCAGGCGCAGGTTGGATCACTGAGCCCGTCTCTATATATCTAGATTGTCATCTTAAGAAGTTTTTAGTGAATCATCACACTGTGCTTCAAGATACGGAGCAATTTCTTACCAGTTTATTTAAAGAAATGAAGAGTTATGTATGGACAGAGAATACATTCTTTGTGACCATGGACGTAGTGTCCTTGTTTACATGTATCCCCAATGATCAAGGGATAGCTTATATGAGATCTTTTTTGAGCAGAGACTCAGGGTGTTCACATTCCAGAGTAGACTTCCTCTGCCTTCTGGCAGAGCTAGTCTTAGAACACAATGTGTTTCTTTTTGAGAATGAATGCTATCGACAGACCAAGGGCGTAGCAATGGGCACGAGTTGTGCGAACAGCTACGCCAATTTGGTCATGGCGGAATTTGAAACTAGATACATACTAGGGAATGAGCAGATAAAATTCTTTAAGAGGTTTGTAGATGACCTCTTTTTTGTATGGGAGGGGACGACTACGTCTTTACACCTCTTTCATGATTATTTAAACAGTGTGAGTGACTTTATAAAATTCACAATAAATTTCTCAGGTAATAGTATTGATTACTTGGATGTACATATATATAGAGAAGATGGCCTTATCAGAACAGGAGTACATCGTAAACCCTGTCATAGATCCTCATATCTTCATAGAGGTAGTATGCATGATCCAAGGATTTTTACGAACATAATCAAGGGACAAGCCATGCGGCTTTCCCGACTGTCAAGCACCGAGTCTAGATTAAATGAGGAGTTAAAGCAACTTAAGGAGGGTTTAATAGAACGTAACTACACTAAAGAGGAAATAGATTTGGTATATTCTAACATAGGAACACTTAGGACTACTAGAGCCAAACCTTTTTTCTCAGATAATACAAGAAATGAGAGGGCTATGAGAAACAGGCCTGTTCAAGAGCCTTTGGTGATACCATTCAGTGGGAATATGCAAATTGTCAAGCAAGTAGTACAAGATAACTGGAACATATTGACAGCAGATGATAAAATAGGGGGTATAGTTGGCCCATTCCCTAAGTTTGTTCACACTAATATGTCCAATATAAAACAACTTTTATGCTATAGGTCAGCTAACCATGTAACATATACAGGTCTTGAAAGAACAAATAAGTGCGGAACTTGTCCGCAGTGTTGTTACATTGATGAGTCTCATTTCTTTAAACATCCGGACAGTGGAAGACTATGGGAACTCAGGGTCAATGCCACTTGCACCAGCCGTAACATAGTATATGTTGCCCACTGCATTCATTGCTTTAGGTACTATGTAGGCAAGTCTAACCGTTCACTTCGTGAACGGATCAGGGACCACTATTATTGTCTGGCCAGGGGTGATGATAGCAGTGCGCTTGCCAAACACATGATAAGGGAAGGCACTGGTCATATTTTTCATTTTCAGGTATTGCATTTAGAATCTATTTCCCCCCGCATTGGTGATCTCACCAATAGGACGGAGGAAGCAGAACTACGCTGGATATTTAGGCTGGGAGCGCACAGGGAAAGTGGATTGAATGAAATGGTAACATTGAAACCCCATCTCAAGAGTAGACCTCTTAGATAATTACAATCATTATTCCTTGTCCTTGTATTCACATTTTGGCAGAAATACTATTCAATAAGGTTTCTTTTATTTTGGTATTTCTGCTTTATTACGCCCTTGGCGAAATACTGTTTTCATCACCCCTTCAGTTCTGCAAGTAGTTTGTGACCATTTCTATACCCCGGCATGCCTCATGCTGTCTACTATGTTCATCATTAGTCACACCCCAGTTTGTTATCGTTTCTATACCCCGGCATTCACCATGCCGTTTCCCTAGGTGATACCATTGCTTTATCAGTTTCTCTTAGCTCTGCAAGTTATTTATTATTATTTTTGCATATTTGGATAATACATTTTACATTTTTATATTGGTATGTCATAACATGGTCATGCCCTGTTACGAGAAAGAGAAGTTCATTTCTCGTATTTTTATGTTTTTATGTTTTAATGTGTACACTCATATGTCTAGTCTAATCCAAGGTAATTTTAAGCATTTTAAACAATGTATACTACATTATATGTCGGACGGTATGGTTACCGTCGTTTTAGTGTATGTGTCATCAACTTTGCCGTAATTTTGGGGCTATGCAGTTTTGCCTTAAGCTCACTAGAGGGAGTTCTGAGTCCAGGTATATCTCCTGCAGACTTCGTCACTTCCACATACTGGGACTTGAATTCATAGTTATTAGTGAACTATAGGATGGTTTGAAATTTATTGAGCCAATGGATTGTTGTCAAGATTTAGTTGGTGAGTACTTAAATGCTCAGATCTTGTTTTTAACCTATCTGATGAAGCGGTATTGTTAACCGCGAAAGCGCTTATCATTAAAGGTTTCTTCTATTCTTATACATTGGTCCTGGAGTTATTACAAGCGTTTTTGCATCGATGAAGGTTGGATTTTGAACCGAAGGGTTTGTGTACTGCATACAGCTTTGCTTGGTCGTTTTGGAGTTTATTTGTGCATGTCCAAGCTGTTGCGAGTCAACCGAAGGGTTTATGTTACATTTCCTGACCTTTGCTTCGACGTACAAGCTGATGGGAGTCAACTGAAGGGTTTGTGCTTTACCTCTTGGCTTCCGATTTGCTGTATGAACTAGTTGTGCTTTAGACATTGCTTTATTCAAGTGGCCTACAGCAATATAGTTTTATTTGGACTTATTTGGATCAGTCCACTTGCTTCTTCGCCTTTGGGTCTTTTTCATATATATATATATATATATATATATATATATATATATATATATATATGCTTCCCCTGCCTCCACTGTACTTTGATCTTGCACATGTAGCAGCCAGCAGCAGGCAAAATCAAGACAAAATGCCATTAGCTCCTTTTAGCATTAGACCTTACAAAATACAACCATATACACGTACTTGTGTGTGTGTGTGTATATATATATAGATGAGAGAGAGTGAGAAAGAAATAGAGAGAGGATGGGTATGGAATGGCAATTTGGATGAAAGTGTATGTGGGAAAATATTTGTATTTCTCAAATAGAATATATTCAATACACAATGCATTGAGCCTATTTCAAAGAAGTGTGGATTAGTGAACCTTAGGAACTAGCTTAAAGATACATCTTGTGGAGGTGTGAAAGTCCAGCTGTCCCCGATACATACGGGTGATTAATTGGGGCTTAACTAAATGGGATTGATGAAATGGGTGACTGGGTCCTAATTAAATGCCACTGATTACATATATATTTGCTGCACTCTGAACATGGAATGGGTGGCTTATTTGTTTGAATTGTTACTTGAGTACATGGACTGGTCAGTTATCCCTTTTCAGCCAAAGCCAGGGCAATGAGGTAGAACAATTCATACATTTTTGTTAAAAGTAAACCATTTTACAAAACAGAACTTTTGACAGTTTTTTCAAGTGAAATGAAACACACTTTTCTTTGAAAAAATGTTTGAAGATTGTCTTGCTTCCAAGATCAAAACAAACAATTATTTGAGTAAACACAGAAGGCATGCCAAGGATTTATATTCGACAATACAGATGTGTAACCTGAGGGGGACATTGTGATGTCTAGGTGCAGTGGCTGAGTGCATTAAGCCCTTCTAGCTGTGGATTAGGATTATCTGATGTACATTTCTCAAGTGCCATTCTCTTCTCATAAAATGTTGAAATGTTTCAATGATTTAAATTATTTCTAGATTTTGTTTCTAAACATTTTAAATGCCTAACATCTGAAATACGGTCATGTGATTTTTTTTTATGCTGTGTTCCATGCAGTCTATTTCACTGAGTCAGGTCCATTCAGGCATGGTTTCTCCAAACCTGTGGCACCATAGCAAATATTTCTTTTTCTCAATATGTTGTAAATGTTAGCTGGTTCTGATAATGGGGAGGCTCTGCCTCAGTTATAAGACAGTGCTTTTTGGAGACGTGGCATTTCATTGGGTTCTGAAATGTGATTCAATGAATAATATTAGATCTGCTAATAAATGATCTTGCTCTTGTACCCAGACCTCCCAACCATTCTGAATTACTTGTTTTTTACCAAGTATTGCGGTCCAAATAATGGGGTGCCACGAGTCCTGAGTGGCACCCTTTCATTTCTGATTTTTTTTCCAGGTTTTTTAAAATTTCCACGTTTTCAGAGCTGATGTCATCACATGAACCCACTAGAGTCGACAAAAATAATAAAAGAGAATCACTTTTAGACATATTTAGCAGGTTCCCTTCCTGACTCACTAAGTGACCATCAAACTACCTTCCTACTCAAATATAACTCCCACCACCCCCAAACCCCTATACTCCAAACAATAAGAAACAAAAAGCACTTCAACTTACCAAACTTCTTACAAGAGCTACAGCTCTACAACTGGTTGCAACTGTATTATCTACCCCTAGACGAAGCTATCAAACACTTCAACTCTACCTTCCTAGAGATACTAAACAGGCATGCCCCTCGAAGAACCACCAGAATTAAATCTAAAACAGTTCCATGGTTATCAAGGGAAACAAGGCAAAAAATAAAAGAAAGGAATAGAGCCTGGACAGCCTGGAGGTCCAACAAAAACCCAGCAACACAGCAAGCATTCCAACAGATAAGAAATATAACTAAGAAACTAGTAATGTAAGATAAAAGAAATTACTTTATCACCCATCAAACCTAACATTCAAACAATCCAAAAAAATTCTGGGCAGGCTTAAATAGGTTACTACACCCTGGAAAAACCACTACCCCACCCCCAACAACAGGCTTAACAAAAGAAAACATAGCTGAATCATTTAACTCATTCTTTATTGAGACTGTACTTGCCCTTGCCCAAAACCAAACCTTTACAAATACTACTAGTGCCCCCCCAAACCTAACAACTGCTCCACATTTAAGCTACAACCCACCTCAACGTCCTATATAAGAAAACTACTATCCCAACTAAAACCAACAACACTAGCAGCAGATTCCCTCCCCAGTGAATTCTTAAAACTTGCAGCAAATGAAATAGCTAAACAAGTCTCAATCCTCATAAACCAATCCATCTCAGAAGGTTCAGTACCCTTGATCTGGAAAACTGCTATGTCATACCCCTACGCAAAGGGGGAAATTCTTATGACATATCTAACTACAGACCAATAGCAATATTATCGCCACTTGCTAAAATATTAGAAAAATGTATTCATCATCAATTAATGATGCATCTTATTGATCAAGAGCTCATATCTCATACACAACATGGGTTTCGGCCAGGACATAGCACAACCACAGCCCTGCTAGCATTCATAGATACCATTAACCACAACAGGAATAATGGTAAGCTTTCTTCAGCCCTCTTCCTAGACCTATCAAAGGCATTTGACATGGTCAACCATGAAAAATTAATCTCCCATCTTGTAAGCCTAGGCTCAGATAACTCATCAGTCTCCTGGTTTAAAAACTACCTCAACAATAGACAACAGGCAGTACTATGGAATAATAACTTGTCTCCACTCCTACCTGTAACACTCAGAGTACCTCAGGGATCTATACTGGGCCCCTTGCTGTTCTCAATTTTTACAAATAATCTCCACTCAATCGCAAAAGGTTCAAGCCTTATTCAATATGCAGATGATTCAACTATAATATGTAACACCCCTACTTTACCAGACCTCTACAAAAAGACACACAATAACTTTCACTCAGTGGAAACATGGCTCACTGAGAATGGCTTGATACTCAACCCCAAAAAAAACAAGCTCCTGCTATTTCATCCTTCAACTACAACTGCCCCCACCTGCACCTTTACTATCCACTCTAATAACGGTACCCCCATATCACCAGAAGCCCAGACAAAACTACTAGGTATTACTATTGACAATAACCTCAAATTTGATGTACACATTAATTTGGCCATTAAAAATACTAACAAAACGCTAGGTAGCCTCTACAAGCATAAAGCATTCCTGACCCATAATGCTAGAACTACAATTGCACGTTCACACCTTCTCTCAACACTACTGTATGCCTCACCCATCCTGATTAACTTATCCAAAACAGAAATCAATAAAATGACAACCTGCTACAATCAGATAGCCAAATTTGCTAACAACAGCTCCTACAGAACACATCACTGCCTAAACCTAAAGCACTTGGGCTGGATGGAACTACCAAACTTACTTATTTATAGTCAGCTGGTTACTACTCACAAAATACTCTATCAGCAAAATATATCACCCTCACTGGCTAACATTGTTCAACAATATTCCTGTCCTAGGCAACTCCGCTCAACTGACAAATTACAGTTAACTGTTACTAGATCCAACAACCATGCTGGAGACTCCCTTTACTCTTCTTATGTGGCCAAAATCTGGAACTCCCTGCCTACATCCTTATCCCTGATTACCTCACTACCTACATGTAAAAAAGCTATCTACAACTAACTCAGCAACAAATGGTTATGTCTCTGTTCAACTCCAGACTAATGCCGGATCCACTCCAGTACTATTGTAACCATTGTCCTACACTAGAGTCCTGTCTGTTACTTGCATATACATGTACACCACATCAAAGGTATGATAACATACATATAACAGTGTTAGTATGAACAATGTAAAACTGTTTAATGACTATTGTAAACTGTATCTGTCTGTAGTTTATACCTATAAGTGTCTTTAGTTTATACCTATAAGTGTCAATAACTATCTAGTTATCTAGATGAAATATGTACCCAAGTTTGTCTTATGTTCTGTAAAAATTGCCTCTTTGGAGATTTTCTCCCCGGGCCTCCACTGAAAATGGACATATATCCAGCTGGACTATCCTGGTTAAGAAATGTAAAATAAATAAATAAATAAAATAAATGTGTGATGATGTCAGCACCATCAGCCACATCAGCCAGTCAGAACTGAGCTCAAGGCTTTCCCGGTTGGCTGGCTGTTTGAAATCTGGTTTGCCAGCAACTACGACATCTGGTTTGCTTTTATTTTTTCCTGCTGCCAAACTACAACATTGGAATGTATTTTCCTGCACTTATACGACCAGTGACCATGAACGCAAGTTATACTGCACAGCTGGCATCTTGACAACGCTAAGGTACTGTCCTACATGAAGTATTCTTCCTCGGAGGGTGCCGGTGTGTGTGTGATTGACAACAGAACTAAGGGTAAGGGAACATGTCTTTTTATGAAATAAACAGAAATGGAAGTAATCAGTGGATATTTGACAGTCCTTATTGTACTTGGTTCATATTTCTTTCGCTAGTGTCTCTCCTTCTTCTTGTGTACTGAATCACTTGTTTGCATATTTAATTAAATAATCAGCAAAATATTTATTGCCATTCATATTTATAATCAGCACATTGATCATCGACTGGTTTAATATAGAAATGCAAATCAACACAGTTTAGAACTGAGTTGACATTTTGGGTTGTAATTGTTCATTTTATATTTGCTCCCTGTTATATCTTTAGTAAGAAATAATGCTTCATATTCAGATTGCTTCTAATTAATCTCCTCTTCTCCAAAAGCAGTGGCTATAGGCAAATAAAATGTACTGAAAATAGTCACTAAAAAACAAACAAAAAAACAAAAAACAAAAACAAGGAAACAGAAATCAGATGCATGTCTTTTTTCATGAAGTCATTACAAGGTGTAGTTTATCCATGGACCAGAATCACTTTGCCAGTTCCCACTCTCATATGGCAGCTTCTGCCTCCATGAGGGCAAAACAAGTCAGTGGAATACATTTATGGACACTCATCCAGTCATCAAGGCTTCTCTTAAAGCAAATGACAGCATCACTGGTTTTTATAATGGAAGATCACTCCAGAGAAGAAAAGAAAGATAAACTACTATTTTACTCCCAGCTCTACAATATCAAGTTTAACATCAGTGACTGTAGACAGCTGCAAATTTTGGCTGTCTTCACTTAAGCCATAATAAACCTTTGCAGCAACAAACTGTCTTCACATTATAAACTAATACACATTTGATGAACAAGTAGTCTGTACTCAAAAGAATAAAGCATCAAATTAATGCTCCCTTTCAGTAAAGGCATGCTATCACCTGTTGTCCCAAGAAACTCATAGACTGGCAATAATTTGATTACTAGTTACAATCCCATTTAGTTACAATACTAAATTAATAAGCTGTTGATTAAAAAAAAACATTATTCTGTGTTTTTTTCTGTGGCTAAGGACATCTACCCAAAGCATTTCCTAGGAAATGAGGGGTTGGCATGATGGCTAAGGCCTTTACCTCACAGGTACAAGCTAAGGGTTTGATTCTGACTTCTGGTTGTTAACTAGGCTTGTACCAGTCTACTGACAACTTAGTATTAGCTATGAACCACATCCTGCTATTACACCATGACGGACTGAATGCATAATAATGTACTACCTTGATTAGTCCACAGGCCACTAGATTTCCATGCCAGATGCAGCATCAGAACTTGCATTCTGGAAATGCTTGCAAGAAACTGTCTGTTGCATATGGACTACTTTACTTTGTGAATTAACATATGCACAGTGTAGTATCCAAACCACAGTGTGACTGCACTTTGAATGCACTGACTTATTTCTGATTACCCACAGTGCTTTTTGCTTTTATTGTATGTAAATTAGCAACTGAAGCCTAGCAACACTTAATTGTGTTGGTGTATATACAAAGTACACAAATTAACTAAAATGTGTGTGTGTGTGTGTGTGTGTGTGTGTGTGAGAGAGACTTGTGAGATTTTTATGGCAAATCACTAAAGGATTGAATTCATTAAATAATGACAGGCATTTGGATTTCAGCCTTCATATTCTTCAGAAGATACATGATGGCAGCACAAACCTTTTATTCTAGCAATTTTCTAAGTTTATAAGATCAGTATTTGAAATGTGTCCCTGTTTTGAGGCTGTATTCCCCCATTATTTGCTTTGTCCACGTTTTTTGTGCTAAGAGGTTGAGAGCTATGCTGGTGAGAAGTGAGAACTGAATTCACTAAATGATAGCCATTTACGTTTTAGTCTTCATGTCTTTCAGGAAGCTGCTGATTTGGCATAGTGGCATGTTGTTTTGACTGTAGTGCACAGGGTCCTGGGTTCAAGAGTTGGCAGTGAAATACATGGTGGTAATACATTTTATTCTAGCAACTTTCCAAAATTATGCAAGCAATGTTTAAAATGTGTCCCTGTTTTTTTTTTCTTTTGTCCCCCCTCAAAAAAACTGAAATTGAAAACAAGTGGGAGAAGCTGTGCAAGATACCTATGGCTTACACTACAGTAATTTTATATATATATATATATATATATATATATATATATATATATATATATATATATATATTTTTTTTTTTTTGTTTGTTTTTGTGTGTGTGTGTGTGTGTGTGTGTGTGTGTGTGTGTGTGTTTGTGAAAGTAGACTTATGATGGAAATGTTCTGAATTGGGCAGTTGTGTCATTATTGGTTCATGCATTTTGTTTCATTGCCTAATGCCTATTGGAAAAATGTTCAAACAATACATTTTAAAATGCGTTCTAACTTAAATCTAACAAGTATGCTGTATTATACAAGGAATAAAATTTCATAAAGTCAGGAAGGCATATCAAAGAACACATGTATGTTTCTTGTTTTGTGTGCAAGGGGCCTATGATCTTGAAAATAGCCAAAGGTAATCTTTATCCACTACTGGCCAGATGCATTTTCTTTGGATGTGGTGTGGTTTTCAATGTTGTTTCAATGAATGTGAGTTTCAAGGGCAGAGAAATTTTAATGTCAAGTCTATATTCATTGTGAGACAGTATTGCTTTGTTTAGCAGATATCTATTGGTGTTTGTGCATTGTGCTATAAAATGTGAAAATAAAATCCAAATAATCATTGTAGAAGTAAAGCAGTATGCACACTTTAGTGTTTATGGTAAATGGGGTGAAATAGCCAGGTAATAGGACATTGGAATGACTGCAAGGGGACTCTGGTGCCATATTTTGGTTGTCCTTCAGTTTGTGTTTGAAAGTTGGCATCCCACAATTCATTTGAGTGGGTGGGGTTACATAATCATGTATGCAAATTTTACGTTAATCAGCATACAGATTTGTACCTATTTTTCCTGGTCCTTGTTCAGATTTTTGATGTGTCCAGGTTGAGAGGTATGCTTGTACCTCAAAAGTTTAATTACAAGACTTATAGTAAAAATCTCCCAAATTGTAATCTTGCATGTCTCCGTTCTGACATTATTTAACAACAAATTATCCTTTGTTCTATATGACTTTCTTTTGTTGGCCGTTTGTTCTATTGCCATGATTGAGTTTTTTTCTTCTAAATAACTATAAACTCTGTTGGCATCAATTCCAGTATATAGTTTATGGAGTTTTGGAGTTTCTTCACAGAAGTTTATCAAACTCCACCTAATTCATATCTGGACATCTACTATTTCTCTAGCTTAATTTATACAACTTTGAGTAAGACACTGGCCCCAATTCCAAAAGATTTACTCTCAATGTATATGACCATTTACACTGAGAGCCAGCTGAGAGCTGGTGTTTTGCAATCTGGTCCATGCAGTAAGCCTGTTTATAGATAGGGCTTACACTGAAATAAATCACTTACACTGAAAGTGGGTATTTTGGAATCAGGACAGACTTAACACTGAGAGCTACTCTTTTGGAATCTGGCCCACTGTGTTATTTCTTTCAACAATGTGGCTTCCTGCTGGCAGAAAGATGGCATGACACTTGCATAGACAATACTAATTTCATGTCTTTTATTCACTGTATTATATGCATGGACCTGGATATAACATTGTACAACTCTATTGCTAGTCACTTGCTTGTATTCTAGCAATAATAATAGTTTTGATCCGTGCAACTGCACTTTAGGTCACAAATGGTATCAGTAACAGTAATACAGAACATCTGGATATAACAGAAAATAACAGCCTACTACATGCCTACTACATCAGTGCCCATTTTTGTAATGTACCATCCTTTTAAGATTCTTCCGTAGTGAAAATGTAGTTACAGCTTTCTAAGTCGTTTTGACAAATAAAACTGCTGATTACATGCACTACTTGGATTTTGAAAGGTGTCTTTTGTGTTAAGCAGCTAAAGGAATTAGTGAGCAGGATTCAGCAACTCTTAGATACCTGAAAGAAGTCTGCTCTGCATTTTGAATGTGTCTTCTCTGGAGCATTGAATTAAAACTAATCAAAAAATGGACTGGGATAAATTGCTTTTTCAGTCACCTTTTATTTCCCTATAATAGTGGAGACACTAAGCACATAAAAGCTCTACACATTTTGTCTTCATTTAGTTTGATGAAAATATATTCTTTTTATAAGAATGCCTATCTGCTGAGAATGTAAATGTTATGTGCATGGATCTATAGCATTGGGAAATATGCATGACCTCACTGTTAATAACAACAGGCCACAGCTGATAAAGTTGCTATTTCATTTCTGTATATATATATATATATATATATATATATATATATATATATGCAAATTTTCTCAAACAATGATACACAGCGTGCTGTAGAGAAGGGTCATTGGTGGCATCTCAGAGGTTAAAGATTACAAAGCATTTCATATGGAGCTTGAAGTAAGACTATTGAAATAAATGCCAGTCATGCATTTTCTCTTGCCTAACAGAGGCTATAAAATCAAGCTGAAATAAAGGAATTTATGGCCTCAAAGCTGCAGGAGCTGAGACTTGCTTGGCTATACAACCTGATTTATTTCCAGCCTCAAATAATGGATAAAATGAGATTAAAAAATGAGTGTTTCCTTGATTGTTACTAATTATCATAAAATAGATTAAACACAATATTATGCAGTGTAATTGTCATATTTGTACATTCTGTGTGCAAACCTTTCATTTTCAAACATCGCATTACTCTTCCTAGTTTTCTAAGAATGCTGTGTAAGAGTTAATACAAATCTTTGCTTGAGGCTGGCTTCATTCCAAGGTAGCACATAGCTGTAAAAGTAAAGGAAAATGGTGTCTTCTCTTCTCAAATGCTTTCAATTTGAATATATCAGACTGCTTTTAACAGAACTTTTATGTGCACAATGTTTTGTATGTGATAATAGTTAAATTTGCCCCTTGCCCCCTTTCACCATCAAATAAAAAAAGGACATGCCTGCAGCGTAGGTCATCTGAATAGCACAGCCAGTAATGTCAGCACATTTTTTAATATATTGCTTTTTTTTCACATTTGCTCACCCTAACCTGGAAAAGCCGAAAGAATAATAATAATATGGAGACCAGATGATACAGTTGTTTTATCGTCATCTTGCTGAGAAATTATAGCAATAAGCATCACATGCTTGTGAGTCTGCATGGGTTTACTAAATGGAAAAACAGTCCTATGTCTTAGGCATAGTATAGCCCACAGCAGATGTTTGAGTTGCCTCTGTTATACAATTTATATTAACATAAATGTACAAAATTAATAGCTTGTTACAGAGCAACTTCTTTGTCCTATGTTGACCATGTAAGATTCCTCATTATTCTAAATTATCTCCTTGTTAGAAAAACTCCATTATTTTGGGTGGCTTTAACAGCCTTTCAATAAAATGAAACACATACCTCCAGTGTAGGTTGCCCCCCAAACTCCTAGACTTTATAAAAAAAACTCTTTTGAGTAGTTGGTAAATAAACTTACTGGAGAGCATAGCATTTTTGACCTGATTATTACAAATATAGCAGCCTCTTGCACTACTCTTCTGGTTTCTCCTTTCCCAGTGAAGTCTGACCATATACTTCAGACTCCCAAAAGCCCTTGCAGTAAACCCCACTGAATTTAAGGATTACAAATGTGCCAACCTCAACGTACTCTACGATGAAATATCTAAATTCACTTATGACTGCACCACCCCTGACATTGCTACAATAGCAGTCTTCTCTAAGGAATTCTACATCTGTTTAGAAAAATGCATAGAGCTAGCAGTCCCTATCAAAATCAGGTATCATGGGAAATACAAAAATAAACTAATCTGGTGGCATACTACTGTAAATAAAAGCTACAACAAAAGAAAGACTCAAAATTATATATCTGATCCAAAATTTTCTCAAGAAAATATCAAAATCATTACAAAATCCTGAAAAACACTATCAAGTCCTTTAAGGCATCCCATAAAAGCAGGCTGCCACTGAAGCCAAAGATAATTATAAATCCTTATTTAGCTGTCTTAGAAAATAAAGAAACAATACCCCACATTGTTCTGAAGTTATTCATAATGATACCTCCTATTCTTAGCCAAAAAACACATTGTTAACATCCTTGCAATTAATGTAATCACCCCCAAAACTTCTACCCAAAGCCTGAAATACCTAAATCCCTTACTGTCTCAATACCTTCAAAGATCGTTTACTGAAAATGCTAACCAAAGCCAAAAATACTTCCTCCATCAGATTTGACAATATGCTTGCTTATTTAACTTATATTGTTAAACATGTCCTTGCAGATCCGTTCCTTAAACTGTTTAACCTAGGTCTAGCTGTTGGTTTTGTCCCTGATTAGTGGCATACTGCATTGGTGATGCCCTGTATAAGGGTTGCCGACACCCAGGTAATTACAGACCTATACGTTTTACAAACCTCATCTGCAAAGCCATGGAACATATTGCAACTAACCTCATAAACTATAATATTAAAAATATTATTAGACTTGATCCCCAAATGTTTGGCTTTGTGAAGGGTAGATCCTGTTTGTTAAATCTGGTAAACACCTTCAAAAGGGTTATGAATGCAGGTCTATATTATTCCAGTGAAAGTGCTTTTGTGTAAATGTGACAAGAGTGACACAAATACACTGATATGCATTTGTGCATTTCGATGTATTTGTCATAGGGCAAGGAGGTAGTTGGCCAGCTACCTCGAGTTGCCCTTTCTGTTGCTATAGTGCAATCTCGAAGATGGTATATTTAGTTAGGAGGGGTGTGGGGGTTTGGGGGGGTGAAGCCCCCCACCTATTTATGCTTTTAATTTAGGGTTTTTTGCGAACGGCCGCGTAAATTTTTTCCCTCGGAAAACATTTGATTTTGCTTCTGTTCACGATTTCCAGCTTTTGTGCATTATTTGTCGACATTTATGTAGTTACACATATGCACTTTTGCTGGAATAATATAGACCCATGAACGCTGTAGATGGTAGCCATGTGGTACATATGGCATATTTTAACCTGGCCAAGGCCATCAACACTGTCCCCCATGCTGGCATCCTGCATAACCTAAAAGCTTTTAAAATTAGCCTTTATGTGCTAGGACAGATAGCAAAGTGTTTGAAAGGCAGAACCCACATAATGTGAATTGGAGTCAGCTCATCAGAAAGTATGGAAATGACCAGCAGTGTTCCTCAGAGCTTGGTGCTGGGACCTCTCCATTTTACTTTTACATCTGAGATCTTCAAATGGATAGCCAAGACTACTAGCTGACAAAGTTTTCAGTTGATTATAAACTGTGGGTTGTTATTAAGCCAACCTCTGACATCTAAACCCACCAGAATGAATTCTCCCTAGTAAACACTTTGTATACTAAAAATGAACTCTTACTAAATGCAAAAAGTGTATATTGTCACGTCTGATAAACAGCCTCTCATGTCATCATACTCTATAGACAACACACCACTACAAAACAAAAATATTGTCAGGGATCTAGGAAACTGGGTTAACAATTTCTTCTTATTTGACCGTCATATGATAACAGTTGTCAGAAAATCCTTTTGTTGAGAATAGCTAATTCCCAAAGGAATATAATCAAGGTCTGAAGAATAATCATTCCACATTGATCACATCAGGTATCGATTATAATGTCCTCTTCTGGGTGTATTTCACTAAACATGTTAGACAGTAGGAAAGACCACAAAGGTTCCTAACCAAAAAGGTCAAAGGCCTAAAGTCACTGAGTTATCAAAAGAGGCTGGAAGCTCTTTCCCTTTATTGAGTAAGAGACTTTTGAGGAGAGATCTCTATCTGACTTACTGTACCATTAGAGACCCAGTTGTCTGGGATCTCCTATATCTCTGGACAGCTAGTGACTGCACCATCATTAGAGACTGGGATCTAAACCTTCACCAAGAATGCATAAAATATGGGGGGACAGGTTTATAACTCAGTGATTCCCTAATCTCTAACACAAACTTCCCTTACATGTTAAGAATGTGACTATCTTCTTTTAAATGTAAAGTGGATGACCGGGTACACATTCACAAATTTACTCCGGGTATGACTGTTATGGCCCTCTTGGAAAAAGGAGGTGCAGCCTAAGGGAGAGCACTGGCAAGGTATAAATTGTCATAATCCTCAACAGCCTTGAAATATCTATGAATTTTTGTATGTATAATGTGCTATGTCAAATCTTGACTGCTGATGCGCACAGTACAGCATATTTTGTTAGAGGAGGCCCAGGGTGCAATTTTGATATCTAAAGGATGATAATGAGGCTTTTCTCTGCTTTGATGGAGGCTTACTGTCAAAGAGTCTGAAGACTTAGAGGCTAGCAAAATTAATCCCATGAGGCTTACTTATGAACCATTCTTTCATTCTTTGGAAGCATGACTCCTCACTGTATATTTCCGCAATACAGTCTGTTTTAACTTATTTGTAGCAAGGTTTTGGTATTATTTTTCTGTTTGAAACTGTTGTTAGTTCTTTACTTTTATTCTGAGGTGATGAAACCTCAGACAGAGTGAGCCACATGTTTTTTGTTGTTGATGTTCTTCATTGTTGTTCTTTGTTCAAGATGGCAGAATTCTCGGCAAAGAATAATAACAAAAGGAAGGATGATGTGGTGGATGAAGCCCCTCCACATGGTGACTATAGGGGGCTTGTCCTCTCCGCAAAACATGCTTGCTTTTTATGATACATATTTTTTATGTTTTGGAATGAGTTACTGAATTGTAGTATTTAAATATATATATATATATATATATATATATATATATATATATATATATATATAACAAGTTCATGTTAGTATGTTTTCCCTGGACTATGACCAAGGTGCCATGATTTGGTAATATATGATTCTCTCTCTCATGGTGAAACCTTGATTACTGTTAAAATTATACAGTGAACCACCACATGTGAACAGTGTAATAAATGTGGTCCAAAGCATCCACGGGTACAACTTCTGATGCATATAAAACAACACACAATGAAAAAATGTGGCAAAATGACTAAAATGTACAGAGGTAAATTGATTCATTAATGGAGGGAATTTTCCCTGGTAATTTAACTTTGACTTGAACTCAAACAGTGCATTTCATATACACATATATAAATATGTCCAAACATGTATATTTGTGTGTTTGTGTGTGTGTATGCAGTTATATATATAGATACAGTTGCATGCCCACATGGTAGTTACCCATTTAAAGTATCTGTTTAATGTGTATGTTTGTGTGTGTGTGTTTGTGTGTGTGTGTGTGTGTGTGTGTGTGTACTTGTGTATATATATATATATATATATATATATATATATATATATATATGGATCCCTATCATATGATAGAAACCTCATTTGACGGAAATGCATTTGACTGAAACCATAAGAGTGAAATTTCAAAAGACTGGAAAATCACTTGACTGAAACCCATAATACTAAATTTCAACATACTAAATTGTAAACTGGACCATATAAAACCAGACTAGGTTCCACACCCCCAATGTGGGGGGCTATGCCCCCACCCCCTCTAACTATATATACTAACTCCAGGGTTGCACTACAGTGGGGAAAAGGGCATATACCTTTCACGTACCTTACAGTAGTCTACATGCTGCCACTACTATGCCCTTTTCCCCACTGTAGTGCGATCCTGGAGTTAGTATATATAGTTAGGGAGGGTGTGGGGGGTCTGGTTTTATAAGGTCCAGTTTAAAATTTATTATGTTGAAATTGAGTATTATGGGTTTCACTCTTATAGGTTTCAGTGAAGTGACTTTTTACTCTTTTGAAATTTTTTGAAAATTCAGTCTTATGGTCTCAGTCAAATGAATTTCAGTCAAATGAGGTTTCTATCATATGCAGAGTGATCCAAGCAGCAGAGAGCTAAAAGAGTGACTTTCTACCAGATATAGTATTTTTTGTGGCTTTCCCACTGTTATTAAGCTAGCGACTGCATTTCGCCTGTTTTACTGCTACTTTAAGTGATTTCTGCATTTTACACTGTTTATTGCACTTTAAGTTACTAATTGTTGCAAATTGTTTCTGTAGGCTACACACTAAAGTGCGCTAGCCGATTTACAGCATTTATAGCATTTACTGTCTGTTTTTTTCCTTTTTTCCTTGTCTCTGTAAAAAAACAAAAAAAACCCCAAAAAAATCTCTTGTTTTCCCGCCTTACTGAACTAGAGTAGTCCAGTTTCAGAGTTGCTGATCCATGGGCTTTGTTTTTAGTTCCTGTTACTGATCCATTGCCTTATTAGGAAGGAGGGAAGTTTCTTTGCTTACCAGTGGGAGTGGGAAGCACTGAGCAGCCTTTTTGTCCGATTTGGTGAAGTTTCAGCCAGAAACTAGTAGTCCATTGGTCGTTTTGGGCCAATTCCTAGCTCCTTTCAGCCCCCTGCTATAAAACACGCTAAACACGCATTTTCCAGCTTGTACCAATTCAGCACAGATCCTCGTGGTGGCCTGCAGAGTGATCCAAGCAGCAGAGAGCTAAAAGAGTGACTTTCTACCAGATATAAGTATTTTTTGTGGATTTCCCACTGTTATTAAGCTAGCGACTGCATTTCGCCTGTTTTACTGCTACTTTAAGTGATTTCTGCATTTTACACTGCTTATTGCACTTTAAGTTACTAATTGTTGCAAATTGTTTCTGTAGGCTACACACTAAAGTGCGCTAGCCGATTTACAGCATTTATAGCATTTACTGTCTGTTTTTTCCTTGTCTCTGTAATAAAACAAAAAAATCTCTTGTTTTCCTGCCTTACTGAACTAGAGTAGTCCAGTTTCAGAGTTGCTGATCCCTGGGCTTTGTTTTTAGTTCCTGTTACTGATCCATTGCCTTATTAGGAAGGAGGGAAGTTTCTTTGCTTACCAGTGGGAGTGGGAAGCACTGAGCTGCCTTTTGTCCGATTTGGTGAAGTTTCAGCCAGAAACTAGTAGTCCATTGGTCGTTTTGGGCCAATTCCTAGCTCCTTCAGCCCCTGCTATAAAACACGCTAAACGCCGGCGTAGCGATTTAGCGCAGAGTTGCCACTGTTGCACACAAGAGCAGCGGTTAAACAAGGTTAAACTATTCAGGCCATCTAAATTCCTCTTCAAATTTTCCCTTAGAACTACCTTCCTCGAGCTGTACTGCTGATCTAACCAGCATATCCTATAACTGAAAAGTTCATCTCTACTTGATTCCCAAGTAGACTATTCTCTATCTGTAAAGCCTAGCACTTACTCCTACAGTACTTGCACCTTGATAAAGCACTCTTATTATAGATAGTACCCCACCAGCCTAAAACCCACTTCCCGGAGTCCTTTGAAAGTCTCTTTATCTACTACTTCTAGTATGTCGAGGGATCAGTTGCTAGTGTCCTCTCCAGCTCAACTGGTGAACCTGGGAATATTGAGGCAATGTTACAATTGCCTCATGTACACAGACAATCCTCTCCTTCTCCCACAAAACAGAAATACATGCGAGATGCAACTATACGGCCAAACTGGAGGCTGAGCTCTCTCAACATAGGACTGGCAAGACCAGACAGGAGGAGAAGGTAACCACACACAATACATACCCAGTCACACATGGTACCATCACAACTTCAAATCATACACATACTCACACAAAGACATACTCGGAGGCTCTGATCAAAATTTACCAAAACAGCAGAGGCCACCAAAGCAGACACCCAAACAACTACCACCTCACGACCCAACACATGCAACACATAGACCACACAGTCAGAGTGTCAAACAGTCACAGCCCTTAAGGCCAAACAAAATGCCAGACACACTTGTCATTGGTGATTCCATAGTCAGACACACTGACGTCCCGCTCACCAGACTGAGTAAAGAGAAGGTCACAGTAAGCTGCCTGTCGGGCGCTAGAATCCGCCACATAACGCAAGCACTCAGGTCTCTCAACAGCAGGTACAAGTATGACTCAGTCATTGTCCACGCTGGTGTCAACGACCTGAGATGTACCTCCTTGGACTACTTGAAAAGGGACATCGAGGAGCTCTCTGATTATGTAGCCCAGGCAGGTATGACCCTGACCTTGAGCAGTATCCTTCACCTAGAATGATGCCACAATACAGTGATAAGATGATCAGCTTTAATAATTGGCTTAAATTCTGGTGTCATTCAAAGGGGATCCAATGTCTGTCTGCCTGGGATGACATGCTGGACAAGCCACGCTGCTTCGCAAGGGACGGCTTGTACCTGTCACCCCTGGGCTTCCGGATATTGGCAAAGGCTCTTGCCACCCCCATATTGCCTTTTTTAGGCAAGGCTCAAATTCTAAACCTACCACCCTAGAACACCAAAAAGGAAAAAACTAAGGGTAATGCTGCTCAATGCCAGAAGTCTCAATCTCAAGATGCACGCACTCGAGGCCCTTCTCAATATGGAGAACATCGATGTCTGTGCTGTGACAGAAACCTGGTTCAAGGCTCCTGAGAGCACCCCAGCACTAACAGGTTTCACCTCATATCATTCGTTCCGGCCCCAAAATCCGGACAACACCAAGAAAGGAGGGGGGGTGTCCATATTCATAAAGAACACCCACACCTCAAGGTTGGTGGCAACGCACGATGCATCGGAGACCATCCAGGTGCAATTAACCATAGGCAAGACTGCTCTGCAATTTGTAGCATGTTACAGGCCACCCTCTCAAACTCAGGAACCTCACATGGCCTTCCTGAAAACATTGGAGGGATAAATGTATCTCCAAACACCATCATACTAGGTGACTTCAACTACCCTAATATAGACTGGGAACACTACTCAAGCCCGAACACTCTAAACCAAAGATTCCTGGAGTTCATAAACTCAAATGCCATGGAACAACTAGTCACCATCCCCACAAGAGGAGAAAACATACTTGATCTCATCATCACGAACATGGGATCAAAATGTTCAACACCGGAAGTATACCCCTCACTGGTGAGATCAGATCATAAACTAATCTCGCTGAGGAAGCTACTACAAGATAGAGCAAAATCCTTGAAAGGTAAGACACCTTTGATCATTATAAGTAAAAAACTAAGAGCTCTCATAAAATCATCCAAGGCAAATTTTGAGAGAAAAATCGCCAAGGACTCTAAAGACAATCATAAGGCCTTCTTTAGCTATGTTAGAAACCTAGGAGGAAACTCCCAGATATGCTCAGAATTAGTTCAAAATGATGTGAAAATTACTGAACCTACACACATTGCCAATATACTGGCTGACAGGTTC
Organism: Protopterus annectens; assembly: GCF_019279795.1. NCBI lineage: Eukaryota > Metazoa > Chordata > Ceratodontiformes > Protopteridae > Protopterus > Protopterus annectens. Next base: position 421,186 of record NC_056744.1, on the reverse strand, counting down.
AGTGCAAACTCCCCCCCCCCAAAAGGAGAGATATCTATTCCAGAGGATTGTAGCCCCCCAAACATCTCCAACGCCCAGGTGAGAACGGCCCTCACTAAGGCAAAAAACACAGCATCCATTGGACCGGATGGTGTCCCCGGCTGTGTGCTTCATGAACTCAACGAGGAATTAAACCCACAGTTAGGACAGCTGTTTAATCTTAGCCTCACCTCAGGATATGTACCCAAGGAGTGGCGCACGGCGACTGTGGTCCCACTTCATAAGGGCGGTGCCTCCACAGACCCTGGAAATTACCGCCCCATTAGCTTGACAAGCCTTATCTGCAAAGCCATGGAGAGGATCATAATGGAACTCATAAATAAAGACATAGGGAACTTGCAGACTTTGGATCCAACCCAGTTTGGCTTTGTCAAAGGCAGATCCTGCCTCTTAAACTTGGTTGACTTTTTCGAGACAGTCACCAAGGCCATTGATGAGGGAAAGGCAGTCCATACAGCCTACCTCGACCTGGCAAAGGCCTTGACACAATACCCCACTCAGGTATCATCGAAAAACTCATCAGCTTGAATGTAAACCCATACATCACAAGATGGGTTGCAAACTGGCTAAGTGACAGAACCCACAGGGTCAGAGTTGCTGGAGCCATGTCAGACTCAAAGCCTGTCACAAGTGGTGTCCCACAGGGCTCAGTCCTGGGTCCACTCTTGTTCGGCATCTACTTTTCTGAAGTACAAGCAAACACAGGAGGGTTATGGCTGACAAAGTTTGCAGATGACTGCAAACTGGGTGCCATAGTCGAAAACACATCTGACACAGATATCCTCCAGAAGGGCCTCACAGAAAAGGATAACTGGTGCCAGAGCCATGGCCTGAAGTTAAACACCAAAAAATGCATAGTCATACCCTTCGGGAAAAACAAGGTTACCCCTAGCTACCATATAGGTGGCAATCCACTGAGCACAGAAAAAGTCATCAGGGATCTGGGGACCCAGGTTGACAGTAGCCTTTCGTTTGACACTCATGTTGCTAAAGTAGTTAGGAAAACCTTCTATATCGCCCACCTGATCATGAAGGGATTCACATCTAGATCAAGGGAGGTCATCGTCCCCTGTACTCATCACTCATTAGACCTATGATTGAGTACAATGCGCCGTTCGGAATGTATCTGACCAGACACCTGCTGCAGCTTGAAAGGCCCCAAAAGTTCCTCACCAAAAGGATAAAGGGTCTCAAAAATATGTCTTATGCTGCCCGACTGAAAGAACTCCAGCTCTATTCAGTCTCATACCGCTTGCTCAGAGGTGACCTGTGCCTGACATATAAGGCCATGTCAAACCCAGATTTGATGAATATGCTTCACCTCAAAAATCTAGATCCCTCAGAACCACAAGGGCGGAGACTTAAACCTTGACACGGTTATAAATAGAACGTGCTGGAGGGACAGATTCATCACCCAGAGACTCCCTATGCTGTGGAACAAAATCCCAGTACATGTGAGGCAGAGCACCTCTCTGGCCTTGTTCAAGAGGAATCTTGACCAATGGATGGGAGATTGCAGATATACCCCAGGGATTACTTCAGTGTCACTGCTTGACAGAGGCACAGCAAAATGATAGGCATAGTTTTTATTCAAACTAAAGGGGTGGCGAAAGCCACATAACTATGGGCTAGGCTTATAAATGCCCTTGGGCAGATAGCCTAGTATGAACCTATGAACCTATGAACCTATATATATATATATATATATATATATATATATATATATATATATATATATATATATATATACACACACACACACACACACACACACGTGTGTATATAGACATAGAGACATTAGTCATGGTGGTCACTCATTTAAACAATGTAGCTAATGCATGTGCACTCGCGAGCGCACGCGCCCGCGCGTGTGTGTGTGTGTGTGTGTGTGTGTGTGTGTGTGTGTGTGTGTGTGTGTGTGTATCGGTACAGAGATAGTGACATGCCCACATGGTAGTCACTCATTTAAGTAATCTAGTTAATACAATTTCTATTAAGAAAACATCTATTACGGACATGAATTAAACACACCAACTGAATATACAGAGAACATGTCGAAACTACTCATAATTGAATTAAAAAGAAGAATAAAAGACTAAGACCCAAACTAAGGAAGGATAGACACTCCAAAAAGAGGAGTAAAACTGAAACTGAAGAGTTTAATTGAAATAGTGAACTCAAGATTCAGAGAAAAAGGTGGTTAAAGTGCAATGCCAGAACTGTGAGTAGTGCAGACATGCTAGAGGATCTCACATTTTTGCACAGCACACTCAAAAAGGTTTTTATTGCTGTAATTGAGCCTGACATGGTAACAATGCAATTTATATGTATGTTTTTTTAGCAGATGCTAAAAAAAATCTATAGATGTAGCTGTAGATAATACCAATATAAAAACAAATGGAGATTCTGATGATGTTTAAGAGCTCATCTTTAGTGGATAAAACAAAGCAAGGTCAAAAATGCACCTGAATAAAGTACTAATGTCAGTACATACGGCTGTTTTCATTTGCGGTTTACATTTTGTTAATAAAGACACTTATTGTTTGAGGGGAGCTTGCAAAGTGGGATTATATTATACTACATTTGTCTGATGGTAGACAGTAAGGCTATGTAGTCTGCTCTTTATGACTGAGAATAACAAATCACATGGCAGCATTCTCTCTAAAACCCATACTTAAGATTAGCAGTATTAGCTGAATTAATTTTTGTTATTCATTTTATATAATGCCATTTCTTTGTGTACAGTAATATGTTAATTGACTGGAAACTATTTCACTGGCACTAGTTTGCTGATACCTGCAGAGTTAAAAAATTGCAATACTGTTCTTCACATTACAAATAGCAGTGCTTGGTGTAATCAAGGATTTCACTTTCCCCAACAGGCAGTTATTTTGGAGTTGGAATAATTAAACTCAGAGTGCAAAAGGAAAAGTCCTCTATGTGGATGTATAAAAAACAATGTTTAATTTACATTTTGTCTACCTCATTAATCAGTCATTTGGAAACTGGGAAACCAGGTATTGTCTAACCCTGGGATTCAATAAACTCCGTGCAGGCATAGTGCTATTTCTGCATGGAGTACCTCAGTGTCACTGCTCGACAGAGGCACAGCAAAATAATGGGTATAGTTCCCCATACTAAAGGGGTGGCGTAAGCCACAAAACTATGGGCTAGGCTTGTAAATGCCCTCGGGCAGATAGCCTAGTATGAACCTATGAACCTATGAACCTATGAGTGTTTCGTGTTCATTTAGCATTAGCATTAATAGCAGCTCACCTTGCATATTCATGAAGGCAAGCTGCTGTTAAGGCTAAATGGACATGAAAAGTGAGAGTGTTTAAGTAGTGCACGGACATTGAACATGTCCCCTGCACTCAGAAAGTGCCGTATGGCACTTTCAAAAAGTATTTCAGTGTCCCCGGACATTGAAATGAAATTAAAATGAGTACTTCAGTGTCTGCAGACACCGAAATATATAGGGGAGCAAGAAACAATGCAGGAAGTGTGTGACAGATTCTGTCACACACCTCCTGCATTGTAAAAGTGCTGTACAGCCAATGCAGTTAACTGTACAGGTGTCTGCAGAATGCCCAGATGCCTGCCTCACATACGTGTCACCCTCCTAGAGCAATAAAGCAGTACAAAGCCATAAATAAGGGGGGACAAAGCTACAAAAATAGGGAAACATTTTAAATACTGCACTGACAAACCTGAAAGCTGATAGAATAAAATGTTTGCAGTAGCACGGACTTCCTGCAGGGTATGAAGACTGCAACAGAAATGTCTGCCATGTGAAAGCATTATACGGCCATAGCCGTTAACTGCACAGGTGTCTGCAGAATGCCCAGATGCCTACCTCGCATACTTCTCACCCTCCTAGAGCAATAAAGCAGTACAAAGCCATAAATAATGGGGGGGGGGACAAAGCCACAAAAATTGGGACACATTTTTAAATATTGCACTGACAAACCTGAAAGCTGATAGAATAAAAGGTTTGCAGTAGCATGGACTTCCTGCAGAGTATGAAGACTGAAACACAAATGCCTGCCATGTGAAAGCACTGTAGAGCCATAGCCATTAACTAAACAGGTGTCTGCAGAATGCCCAGATGCCTGCCTCACATATGTGTCACCCTCCTAGAGCAATAAAGCAGTACAAAGCCATAAGTAATGGGGGGACAAAGCCACAAAAATAGGGAAATGTTTTAAATATTGCACTGACAAACCTGAAAGCTGATAGAATAAAAGGTTTGCAGTAGCACGGACTTCATGCAGGGTATGAAGACTGAAACAGAAATGTCTGCCATGTGAAAACACCATATGGCCATAGCTGTTAACTGTACAGGTGTCTGCAGAATGCCCAGATGCCTGCCTCACATACCCACCAACCAGCTAGAGTAAAAAAGCTGTACAAGGCCATAAATAATTACATTTTTTTTCCATACTAAGAGATGTTTAAGTATAGCTGAGCGGGTGTGCGCGTTATGGCCTTCTGCCCAGCATTGCTTAAACACTCAGAGGAGAAAAATAAAAATATACAGCTAAAATTCTAATGGTGGGGTAGCATAATGGTTAGAATCTTGGCTTTGTATGCATGTGTTCATAGTTCAAGTACCAAAACAGGTACTTTATTTTTGCATAGGAAAGCAGTGTTAAAATTATTATTTTTTTGTAAATGATGTAGTAAGTGATATTTGTCAGTCAGGGTAGTGAATGGAGGTGTGAGTGCATATAACATGTGAAACCACCCATGTGTGCACAAGTGTCCCATACAGTATAGTCACACCCCTTGGTAATGTAGTGAAAGTACATAGAGGGATGCCATGTAAAATAAATCATATACTCTTACTGAATGAAGTCATTATTCTAATATATTTAAAAATTAAAAGTGAGTGATGATTAGCAGTGCTGAGCTATGCTTAGCCAGTTTAAGTAATGCTTAGATGTGAGTGTTAAGCAACAGTCAGCTCAGCTAAGTGGATTTGCACACTGTTACGCAGTGCTCAACAAGTTCCCCTTTAAGCATTACTAAAATTGTCTTAGCGGATTTGCATACTGCTAAGCTGTGGTCAACATTTTCAAAATCGACCAATGATGGCAAAGGAGGGGAATATGGCCTTATTTAAACCACACAGGTGGGAGCACAGCCAGTACCTATTATAGTTCAACTGTGCAGGAACCATGGCTGGCGTAGGTGAGGATTCGCGCTTTAGGGCGCAGCACTGGGGCATCGTGGAGTCCAGGGTCATGGCTGGATTCCTCATAAGTAACCATGACAAGAGACTGCTGCAGCACCAGTACCAGGACTCACAATATAAAGTGGAGGCCTGGGACCATCTCACCCGTGAAACTGGCATCCCTCGAACAGCTGAGCAGGTCCAGTACCACTATACTGACCTAAAGCGGAGGAAGGGGGTGCTCTTGGACCAATGGATCCAAGATGCCAGGGACAACCGTGCTTCAGCAGTCTGTAAGTATCATAGAAATAGGTGTACCAAATTATAGCCTGAGGATGTGATAGACAGGTATGCATAATGTTTGTTTTTCTCCCCTACAGCTGCAGCAGAGAGGGCTAGTAACATCGAAGCCCATGCCGACAGGCTGATGAGTAAAAATCTATTTTGCAGTACATTGTGCAAATAATTAAGAAGGAGTACATTGTGTAGTGCTAGTAGGTATACTGTTACTGTGTTAACTGAATAAATAAAGTATGTCCGACTAAGATTGATCTGAAATAAACATCTATAACAGAAACTGTTGTGTTTACTCTGGTATGTTGTTGTAGACATAGAATGGAGCTGTAAAACAATATATAAATGCCCCGTGTTAACCTTTGCTTTCCAGATTGTAGTAATTCAAAGGATTAATGCACAGTACACTATCTGTCATGCATGCATCACAGGATTACAAGTTCAGACTGTCTAACCAAGAGACTAATAGGAAGAAACCAGTAAAACAAAAAACAGCAGTTTCCCAGTAGCTCAGTGTGATGAGAAACAGCTTAGTTGTTATTTTGCACAGCCAGACATGGTTCGAATCCAGGGAGTGATACTATGATGTGTGCATATCTATGCACAAGGAATCAGGAATATATGTAAAAATAGGTAGTGTTAACAGATATTTTCTCCACATGTTTTACAGGTAAGGAAATGTTGGTAGTAGCTGTATGAAGGGTATACTAATAAACTGTGTACAACTGTTCAACTGTCCCACACATGCCTGCAAATGACAGCAGGATAGGTACATACAACATGCACATTTCCTGATACATGTCTCTTAAGTGTCACGCTGTCACGGCTAGTGATCACTGCTGCCAATAACCCTGGACACAGATAGGAAACCAGTTGAAGTATGCCAGTAGCACACTCACGTAACAGCAGTTCAGGGTACTCCTCCTGTGCCAGATATGTAACCCTGACATGTACGAGTCCCCTCTAGCCATGTACCCAGAGTTGTCACAGTTTGCCCCATACCATTATAGGCTGACAGTTTAATAGGTATGTTTGTGCTACAGAAGCTATGGGCCATAGGTAGATGTAAAGTGAGGGCAGACCCACAGAGCACTGAGCAGTACTGTTGTGGAAAATAAAAGCATAAACAGTTGTTAATGGACTTTTTGTCACTCCCACATCCCTCATCTGCATCAATAATTATTATTCATATACTACGGGTATGTTGTTCTCCAAAACTAATGTTAGAATTTGTGTTCTGTTATTGTTCATATATTTGATTGGTTGCATGTTAACATACCTTGTTCAAATACCATTGTTGGTGGTCTGTTGTTGTCAATGTTACTGGCATGCTGTTACGATGCATACTTTTGTTCCATTTATGCATAGGTTCTGTTTGCTATGCAACTGTTTCAAATTTGTTTTATGGGCTTACTTTGAACACTCACGCATGCTGTTATAACTAATCTTGAAATGTAATAAAATAAAAAATCTGTGATGAAAGAGACAGCCGCTCAAGCTACTAGGAAAATATAATTTATTGTAAAGTGCTTTTCGTTTGCCTCCTTTAGCAAACTTCTTCAGACAATGTCACATGATAAAACACAAGCTTATATATATATGTTAAAAATGGCAATTATGACAAGCTGTTCCCAATTAATGTAAATTGAATAATAAACCAACATTTAAAATATTAAATGTATTCAAAGTATCAAAAAATAAAACCAAATAACAAAAATAAAAATAAAAATAAGAATAAATTTATGGATAAATTAAATAGTAACCAACAGTAACCCTAAATAATGATGGGCACTATAAAATGATGGGATGTTTATGTGCACACAATAATAAAAACATTAGTGCTTAAATATATAACGCAAACAATCATCTTTTCAAACTCAACAATTTAAGAATACTGGAAATTGAACAGTGTTCATTCAACCCAGGATGATGATATGCATTTAACGTAATTTGCCACAGTAACTCGTGTTCCTCCAGCCTAAATTGTGTTGGACCACCCCTAACAACATGGCTAATCTGGTCGATGACCATAAACGTAAAAGAATGTTCAGGACAGAAAGATACGTGCTTAGCTAACGCATTATCTAACTTCGCCTTTTTTATCACATAAATGTGTTTGTGCATGCGATCACAGAGACTACGCTCCGTCTTGCCCACATAAAAGGCTAGTAGCTTGAGTGGCCGTCTCTTTCATCACAGCTTTTTTATTTTATTTTGTTGTTATAATCTTGAAATGTGTTCATGACTAACCAACATATTTTGTAAAACCTCAACACCATAGCACATTTGGGAATGCAGATCCTCGTGGATCTGCTTGTCCTACCTCATCTGGCTGTGGCACCGGGCCCCAGCACATCTGGGACCCAACCTGGGACTTCCTCATCCATTTGTCCTGTACCACCTTTGGGTGTAACTGCCTCAGGGGACAGGGCCCGTCCCCCCTGGGAGCGGGCGCGGAAAGGAGCCTGTCACCCACAGTCAGTTCCTGGGTTTGGTGTGCAGCGCCATCCAAGCAGAGTTGGGTGGGCAGCTGTGCCAGATTGAGGGCTGCTTAGTGCATCTCGAGGGGCAGGCCACCCCTCCTGTCCAGCCCCAAGCACAGACACCTTTGGGGCCATGAAAGAGCAGTGGAGAATGCCCATGGGTGGGGACCTCAGTCCCACTGTATCCATTTGATGACTCATGGGCTTCGGATTCCCAACCACCCTCCACGTCAAAGTGTTTACCCGCCTCATGTGTCATATACTGCCCCTGTCTGCTGTCTTGTCTGCAAATGGGATCTTGTCTGCAAATGCAACCTATCCCACCCAACCTACCTTCCCAATCAGACATACAGCCCTTCCCCAACATCCCACTCTCACCTTAAAAAAATGAGCATCTGTCCCACAAAAAAAACATTGCCCCATACATAGCTCTACATTTCAGCCCCATGTACAGTGAAACTAATCAATCAACCCACAGATTATTCTGCAAATGTCTGTCACCAACACCCCTCCCTGTGGGGTGTGAGGCTGTAAATTCCAAATTCTACACATTATTCACAGCTGTTGCTGCAGAAGAAATGTAGAGCTATGGTCCTTTCCTACACCCATCCTGCATATCCCTAGCTGCTTTTCCAAATGTTTTACCTCCTGCTTGCCCCCATTTCACCACTTTCCTATCACCTTTTTTTATTTTCTTTAATGAAAATTAGCACTGGTGTAAGCGGGACTAAGCGGTGCTAAGCAAAGCTAACAAGGCTTCACCATATGTTAGCATCACTTAGCTCCACGCAAAACTGCTTACAACTGCTTAAAAGTACCTTAATCGCTCTGTCTCCTTCAGCCTTTATTTTGCCCAGCAACAAAATAATCAGGCCTGCCAAGTCTCAAACCTAAGATACTGTGCACTACAATCACAGCAATGTACCACTGAATTATCTGAGCTGTGGGAATCTGTAATGCTTTTACAAGCATATCATGCATTCTGGTCATTTAAAATTAATGAAAAAAGTCATCATTTCCAAGTCTGGAACCCAGAACCCTGTGCACTACAATCACAGCAACATGCCTCTACACCATTTGAGCTGTAGAAAATTGTAATGTTTTTACAAGCATATCATGCACAACAGTCATTTAACATAAGGTGAAATTATATATCTGCAGTACTCTTATATACACACACACACACACACATATATATATATATATATATATATATATATATATATATATGTGTGTGTGTGTATATATATATATATATATATATATATATATATATATATATATATATATATATGGTTCTAGCATACAACATCGACAACAACATCACCGACACCACATCATCGACAGCTCACAAACACGACACCACACACACTCAACACATCACCACAACAACCAATAAACAAAACAAATTCCCTGACCAAAAACCACACACACAACACAAGCACACCTAAATCCTAACAAACAAACACTAAACCTTACATACACAACTATCCCCTACCCTAACCGAAACCCTAACCCTAAGGTCTGTCACTATCGCACACTAACCTAACCCGCTCCCTGACCCTAACTCACTTAACCCGGCCCTAACACAAAGTCACTACTGCACCCTTACCTAACTCGGCCTAACCCTAACTCACTTAACCGCCCTAACCCAAAACAGTCACTACTGCACCCTTACCTAACTCGGCCTAACCCTAACTCACTTAACCCACCCCTACCCCTACAGACTGCCAACATCGCACACTTACCTTACTCACACCCTAACGTCCGTCACTACCGCATACTTACACATCCTTTCCCCATCTCGGTGTTCTCCGCGTCGGTGTTTCATCCGTCGATCTTCTCGCGTCGGTGATTTCGCTGTCGGTCTTCCCAGCTTTCGACGTTATAACCTAGACCCATATATATATATATATATCGGATCCATACTATTTAATGAAAGACCATTTTACCAAAAGTGAAATGGCCGAGCACACTTTCGTGAAAGTGCTTTTTACCTAAAAAGCACTTTTGCGAAAGTGTGCTAAAAAAATATAAAAATGTGGGGAAATGGCTGTTGCTGAGATTGTATGATGGTGAGAATAAGGGAATATTCCCTTTTCCCCACTGTAGTGCAATCTTGGAATGAGAATATAAAAGTAGGGGGATGTGGGGGTGCAGGGGGACTTGCCCCTCCCTGTGTAAACGTGAGTACTGTGTTTTTAATTTTGTTTTATAATTTTTGTGCACTTTAGTTAAAGTGCTTTTTCAGTGAAAATCACTTTCGCTAAAGTGTGTTTGGCTGTTCATGTTTCATGGAAATGTGATTTCGTGCAATAGTCCTAGATCCATATATATATATATATATATATATATATATATATATACATAGATAGATATCCAACCTCTTACTGCAAGACAACTGCATAAAGCCCAACAAACCGGGGGGAAAAGGGCAAACAATAGTGACATCGTTGAAATATGGCTATCATATGCATAGAAGTCTGCTAGAGTGGCATGGTTTGCTTTAACATATAATTCCAGATAGATTCCAGGTCTGAAACACAAATGAATGCCATTATTTACTGTTGTCAATGCTCACATCATCCCAGTGATTTCTCAGAAACCCACAACTGTTATGGGCAACACACCAAACATACGAGCCACGCATCTGGACAGTGTCTAGACATCTGGACAGTGGAGAGATATGACAGCAGTCATGTAACAGAATGGAAAAACCCATGACAGCTGCCAACCATGTCACCCAGCACCTTCTGAACCACAGTAAGACTAACACAACACTACCCCAAATCAGCTTTGGGCAATTACCCATGTATATCCAAATATATCATGCACTACAGGGATGGAACTGTAGGGAAAAGCAGATAGTGGTGCAAAAATGTCCACCCACAACCATTTGCCCCACAGTCACAGCAACTTACCAGTACCCCAAATGAACTCTAGAGTAGAACGACTGCTTGAACAAACATATCCTGATTGCCAGTCACACACTACACCGACATATACTGGCCCAGTTCACAGTGAACTGGGAATCCTGAGGTGTTACAGGACATTTCTCAGTCTGCCCCTACAAACATACACACCTGCTAGATCACCACCAGCTGTAGCAGCATGCACAGCCAGATAGAAAAAGGATCTATGACACTCACACCTGCTATTCTCCCTACTCAGTCCAACAAACATCAACACACAGCACTGCTGCACAATATTGGCAGTCTGTTCACAATGGCCAGACATACATAACTTTCATATGTACAGATTTCCACAGAATGTCCAGGGTGTAAGACCATATTTATGGCCACTGCCACATACCACTTCCAGGAGCCTGCTAAGTCAATGGGATGATAGCTGGAGTGCAGTCACTAAATAATGATATTGCATACCTCTGACCCTCTTACTGCAAGGCATCTGGACAAAGCATGACATACTTGGGGGACAGGTGGTCGGAAAGATGGACATATCTCACATAATGGTTTTACAAACTGAAACAGTTGCTGGTGTCACAGGCTTTGTTGTAACATAACCTCCCTGAAGGATATGATGTCTGAAACACCAATGGATGTCAACAGTTACTGACTACAATCCTCACATTATCCTACTGATTCCACAAAAACAGATGTCTGAAGAACAGACCAAACATAACAGGCAAATCTCTAGGCAGTCTGTGGACATCAGGACAGTTGAGAAGCATGTCAGAGACATATCACTGTCAGACATTAAGTCACGCAGAAAATCCATGTCTAGAGGAACCCTATTAATCTAACAAACCTCTATGTGTATAACAGCACTACTGACTTACAATCTGTACCTAATTCTGGAGCTTTGTCCTCCATGTTGTTTAGCTGTCTCCACATGTCCTGTGCTGAGAGGTATTCCCACCTACTGTCTATGAAGCTGTAGCCCCCACACCTCCATAATGTCCTCCACATAGGCAAGGAAGAGGGGCAAGGCCCACATGAAGGACATAATTATAGCATTGTGTTGCTATGGCATTGGCAAATGGAAAGACAACACAGCTGGTCTGGATGCAAGTAGCAAGTGGGAGACACCGAATAGTGTACAGGCCATCACCTGCTCATGAGCAGTACCTACAAAAGGCAAGCTGCTGCCTATGCAACACAGGTCTCAACCCATCTACACAAAGGCAGACAGTGACTCCACAAACCTAACCATTTGCATTGTTGTGAGGAAACTCTTGAGCACTATAACAGGTTTGTCAATCACATACGCTTGTAATGGAATGGAAAAGGGGGATGCAATGATGTCAAATGGGACATTAAACACTAGGCCACAACAAGACCTGCTGGAATCACATGCTGATGACTGGCACCTATGGCCATTCCCACTTGCCCTGTCTGCATTGACATGGAGCACATCTCTAGCCCCTAAGTCACACCAACAAAGGTCAGCTCATGTATGACTACTACTGGAGCACCTGTTGTCCAGTACTGTGTGTGTCACTGCCAAGCCAGCTACCTGGGATGTTGTAATTATTCATATGCCACCTGTGAATGCTACTCTGATACATATGCTTGTCTTACAAATGTAAGAGACTTATATAGGATATGTGGATATTACACAACAAGTGCAGATGTGTGTGTTGAACTGTATGTGATATACTGAGCCCATACCTGACAACTGTCCAGAGTTTTGCAGACTGACCACATGTCTGCCTCATATTTGTAGTCAATGCCTCAGACAGTTCCATATTGTCTGGCACATCAATGGCAACCCATTAAAGACTGAAGTCATAACATATTAGCAAACATTTGATTGTCAGATGTCATATCCTGCAGAGTAGACCTGTGAATGCAACACCATCTTTGCTGGCAACTAAGTGTGTTTAAGCTAGATTCATAAAGTGACACTTTTTACTGGCCTTTACCCACCACTGATGTGTGGCTTTGTGCAGATGTCTTGCTCTAACAGGAGCTAGATGTCTTACCATGAAACCCATGTCAATGCAAGCGTACCTTGCTCTGTAGGATGCCAACATTTGTGCAGTCACTGACACCTGCTTTGTAGCTGTGGAAAGCACACCAACCTTGCCAGGTCAGTTATCCCATCATACATTTAGACCCCAAATGGAGGCCTGAAAAGCCACAGGAGGTGGAGTGTTGAACATTAGCATACACATACACACCTCCAGGCTGGCCAAACAGTATGACGTATGGGTGACATCCTGAGTGCAGTTAACAGTTAACAAAGTACCTACTCAAATCATAGCTAGCTTCAGGCCTCCAACCAAGGCTATGGACACCCACCACACCTATTGGGACCTGCTGGAATCTGTCAGGATTCAGTTGTCTACCCTGCTCCTGGGTGACTTCAAATAACCAACCATAGTGTGCATGACCTATGCCACCTGAAGATGAACGCGCATAGACTCCTTGGCTTTGTCAATGGTAATGCAGTGGATCAGCTGGTCAGCACTCCTACAGCAGGTGGAAATATCCTGTACCTGGTCCTAGCCAACATGAGTAGACACTGTAGCACTCCTACAGTGTCATCCTCCTTGTTAATATCTGACCACATAGCCATCACTGTTCAGGTCACCATCTCCCCTGCCCCCCCCCCTTTACAGTATCAAACAGAATGAACTGTACACAAATGACTATAAATCCCCTCAGAGCAGATAGAAGTAGCTGTACAGCCAACATCCTATTTGTTAGAGCTAGTAGCAGTTTCCAGGCCCAAACCACAATAATATGTGGGCACCTACTTAGCTGTATGGACTCAGCAATAACTGACAGGACAACATCATCTCCCTCAAGATACGGTAAACACCTGTGGTGGACAGCAGCAATACACAAATACCAAAATAAGTGGAAACAACTGCTAGATGGGACAAGAAGGAACAGGTGCCTCATTGGAAGCAATGTCACCTTGGTCTGCACAAGCAAATAAAGGCACAGGTGATGTACCCTAAGGCTGTCTTTGAGTGCATATTGGACACATCCACCAAGGGAAATCACTAGGCCTTCCACACATGTGTCTACACTTCCAGAGGTAACACACAAATTTGCTCTGTAGGGTTGGTCAATAACACCACATACACATATGACATAGATATAGGCAACCAGCTGCAGACAGGTGAAGTGCAAACATCATCCCCCAGTGCCCCCATGGTACACATGTGCATGTACAGCACTTGCCCCCCTCCCCTCATCATCAGGAAGCAGGTCCGTAATGCTCTCTCAAAGGCAACATACAGAGGTCTTTGTAGGCATGATACCATCCCTGGATGCATCCTATATGAACACAGGCATGGGCTCTCAGATCCATTCTGCACTGTAGTCAACCACAGCCTGAGCACCGGTGTCATTCCATCTGCACAGAGGACAGCCACTGTCATCCCTATACACAAAGGCAGAGCAATCCACCAACCCAGCCAATATTATGCACATCAGCCTAACTAGCCTACTCTGCAAGGACATGGAAGGAAATATCAGGGACATTATAAACAGGGACATCGGCAACATTGAGATGCCTGTGCCCACACACCATTGTATTGTCAAAGGGAGATCAGGCCTGTTAAACCCATTGCCCTCTCTGAAGTGGTCAACAAACACAGGGATGAGGGGAAGATGGTGAATAACGTCTACAATCACCTAACCCAATCCTCTCACACTAATCCCCAGGTGGACAGTATAATATGCCTACACAGCTAGCCACCAAACTGTAGGTTACCAGATGGGTATTTAACTGGCCCAATAATAGTACCCACCCAGTCAAAGTAGTGGAACCCACCTCTAGTAGTAGATTCATCCACAATGGTGCGCCCCAAGGATTGGTCTGGGGGCCTCTACTGTTTGAGATGTACGTATCTAAGGTACAGGACAAAAGCAGTGGTCTGTGGCTGACCAGGTGTACAGATGCTTGCAAGCTGGCCACTGTCTTACATTTCCCTACTAATGTGAGCATTCCCCAAAAGGCACTCACCCAATTACTGACTGTTGCAAGAAGCATTACCACAAACTGAATACCAGGAGAGGCATCACCCCCTGCTGTGGCAGATGTCATCTACACTAAGTATGACAGTAATAATGTACTGAGCATGCAATCAGGTGTGAGGTGACTTGTGCACTGAGGTTGGTAGCAACCTGACAGTTTCCCACCATGTGGGCACCATTGTATAGAAGGCCATCTACATGGCCCACTTCACAAATATGGGTATGTCATAGATAGGCCATAGGTAGATGTAAAGTGAAGGCAGACTTCTAGAGTATTGAGCAATACTGTTGTGAAAAATAGAAGCCTATGCAGTTGTTAATGGATTTTTCTTCTCTTCCTCCACCCCTCATCTGCATCACTAATTATTATTCATATACTATGGGTATGGTTTTACAAAACCTAATGTTGGGACATGTGTTCCATTATTGTTCATGTAATTAATTGGTTGCATGTTAACATACCTTTTCAAATACTATTGTTGGTGGCCTGTTGCCATCATTGTTACTGGCATGCTGTTACAATGCTTACTGTTGTTCCATTTATGCATGCATTCTGTTTGCTATGCAACTGTTTCACATCTGTTGTTTTGGGTTAATTGAAACACCCATGCATGCTGTTAAAATAAATATTGAAATGTTTTGTTCATGACTAACCAATATATCTTGGAAAACTTCAACACCATAGCATGTTTGGGAAGGCCATTTCTAGTGGATCCACCTGTCCCACCCCATCTGACCATGGCATTGGACCCCAGCACATCTGGGACCCACTCTGGAACTTCATCTTCTGCAGGTCCTGCACCACCTGGACATGGGCGTGGAGATGAGCCCATCATCCACCGTCAGTTCCTGGGTATGGTGCGCAGGCTGCCCCTCCTGTCCAGCCCCCAACACAGCCACCATTGGGACTGTGAGGGTGCAGTGGTGACTACCTGTGGGTGGGGATGTCAGTCCCACTGTATCCATATGGGGGCTCATGGGCCTCTGATTCCCAACCACCCTCCCCGTTCAAGGTGTTTACCCCCACATGTCATACACTGCCCCTATCTGTTGTTTTGTCTGTCTTGTCTGTCCCCTACCCAACCTCCCTCCCCAGATGTACCTACAATCCTTGACCAACATTCCACTCTCACCTTTAAAAAAAAAAAAAAAAAAAAAAAAAGGCATCTGTAAATATTGCCCCATCCATAGCTGTCCATTTCACACATGTGTCCACTGGACACATGTAATCTGGTCTAATTGGTTTGAGAACACATTTCTATTGTCCTCACCCCTCTCTTAGGGGTTTGAGTGTCCAAATTCACCTCCAAATTCCGTACAAATGCACAGCTGTTGCTGTATACGAAATAGAAAGCTATGGACCTTCCCTACATCTGTCCTGCACATCCCTAGCTACCTTTCACATTGTTTTTCCCTCTGTATGCCCCTTTTCACCACTTTCCTATACCCCTTTTTCTTTTCTTTTAAAGAAATGAATGCAGGTATAAGTGGGTGTAAGGGAGTTTGCACGATGCTAAGTGAAGCCAAAATGGATTAAGCATCTCTACGGCTAACCATATCTTGGCATCGCTTAGCGTCTCACAAACCCACACAAACCCACATAAAGCCACTTAAAACTGCTTTAATCACTCTGTCTCCATCAGCCACTGTTCTGCCTAGCAACAAAATAATCAGCACTGCTAAGTCTTGAAATCAGGAACCTGTACACTATAGTCAGAAAAATATACCACTACACCATTTGGGCTGTAGGAATTTCTGATGCTTTTTCAAACATATCATGCAGTAGAGTCATTCAACAGTAGGGGAAAAAGCTCTGTGGAATCACTCAGGTTTTTATATATATATATATATATATATAGATAGATAGATAGATATGGAGATATATATGAAAAAATATATATTAAAAAAAAAAAAAAATATATATATATATATATATATACATATATATATATATATATATATATATATATATATTTATATAGGTACATAACATGTAGTTCAGTCATACCTCAGAACCATACCTCTCAACCTGTTAATGCAAGACATCTGGACAAAGGCTGTCAAAATGGGGGGACAATGGGGCAAAACTAGGGACTTATTTTAAATATTGCTATTATAAACATAGAAAGTAGCTAGAGTAACAGTGTTTTTTTCAGTACACGTTTTCTGAAGGATATGAGGTCTGAAACTGAAATGTATGTCATCATTTACTGACAGAAATCCTCAGATCATCACAGCGATTTACTAGAGAAATACAAATAATTTGTGGAACAGACCAAAAATATGAGTAATAAACCTGGACATTCTGAAACAATCCAGCCAGTTGACAGGTATGCTCAGAACCCCTTAGTGCAATGAATCTGGACCAAGCCTGACAAAGTGGGGGGAGAAAGCCATGAAAATAGGGACATATCTGAACTACTTGAGTAGATAAGCTGAGACAGTTGCTGCAGTAACACCGTCTGTTCTAACATATATTGATTGAAATAGCACAAGTGCAAGACTCAGTTGCTTCTTATTAGTTAGTGACTTAAATCCTCACATCATCCCACTGATTTGTCAGAAATACACAACACTTATGGGGACTAGACCAAAGATATGAGCCAGAGAGCTGGACATCCTACGCATATCTGGACACAACATGAGATTAGGGAAACTACACTGAGCTGCTAAGCATATCACCAAACACTGTCCAAACTACAGTCAGACTGACAGAACACCACCGCAAATCAGCTATGGGGAATTACACATGCATTTGCAAATATATCAGGCACTACAGGGATATAACAGCAGTGAAAAACAGACACTGGTGTGACAGTGCACACCCACAACCAATTTCACCACAGTCACAGTGACATACTGTTAAGCCAAATGAACACTAGAGTATAATGACTGTGTGAACAAAAATATCACATTTGCCACTCACACACTACCCCTACATATAGTGCCCCAAGTCACAGTGTAGCAGGAATCCTGAGGTGGTATGGGACATGTCTCAGTCTGCCCCTACAAACATATACAGCTGATAGACCACCAGAAACTGGAGCAGCATGCAGAGTCAGATAGAAAAGGAGCCATGACACTTACATCTACCCCCTTCCTACACAGCCCAACTAACATTTACACACTACACTGCTACACAATCCTGACAGTCTGTTAACAATTGCCAGACATACACAGACTGCTCAGCTGTACAGATTCCCACAGAATGTCCAGGCTTTGTCCTCATAGATATGGCCTCTTCCAAATAACATGTCTGGCATTCTGCTACATCACTGGGATGATATCAGGAATGAAGGCACTAAATAATGATATGCCATAACTATCAACCTTTTACTGCATGACATCTGGACAAAGCCTGACATAATTGGGGGACAGAGGCCCAAAATCAGGGGCATATTTGAAATATTGCTGTTATAAACTGAAAAAGTTGCAGGTGTTACAGGGTTTGTTGTAACATATCATTTCTGAGGGATATGAAAACAGAAACACAAATGGATGTCAGCATTTACTGACTGCAATCCCCAGAGTATGCTGCTGATTTTCCAAGGACAAAAACTGTCTGAGGAACAGACCAAATGAGTCAAATCTCAGGCTGGTCTGTGGATAGCCCTACAGTTGAGAGTTATGTTAACCACATAATGTCAGACTTAAAATCAGGCAGAAAACTCATGTCCACACAAACCCTGTTAAACTAGCATTAATCCAGCTGTATAACAGCAATACTTACATTCTGTCCCTAAGTCTGGAACCTTCTACCCCATTTTATTGGGCTGTCTCCACATTTTTTTCTTGTAAGAGGTATTTCCAACTACCCTCTGTGATGCTGTTGTCCACACACCTCCATGATGTCACCTCACAGGCAAGGAAAAGGGGCAATGCCCACATGAAGTACTGAATTATAGGAGTGTGTGGCCATGCCATTGGCTATAGGAATAACAACACAGCTGTTCTACATGCAATTAGTAAGTGGGGACACCGATTGGTGCAGAGGCCATCACCTGCTCATGAGCATTAATTATAAAAGGCAAGCTGCTGCCTATGCAAAACAGGTCTATACCTCTACATGTGTAGACAGAGAGAGAGACACACACACAGAGACAGAAACAGAAACAGAAACCAATACTTGGAAAAAAAGGTATATCAAACAAGTAAGCATGTAGTGGAATGCAGTAGGGAGTATGCAATAATGGGAAGTAGGATGTTAAACAAATATGTCTCAACAAGACTTACTGTACAGATATATTGCTGATCAGGACCTATGGCCATAGCATTTGAGTCTGTCTGCAGTGACATACGTCACAGCTCAAGCCCCTGAGTCACCCCAGGAAAGGACATCTCACATATGACTACTACTAGAGTATCTGTTGAACAATACTGACTGTGACACTGCTAGACCAGCTAGTGGGATGTCATAAATATCCATATGTTACTTGGGAATGCAACTATGATACATGTTTGTCTCACAAATCTAAGAGACCTATACAGAGTATGTGCATAGTAAACTACTGCCACAGACATGTCAGTTGAACTGCATGTGATATACTGAGCTCATACCATACATCTGTCTAGTGTTATGCACACTGACCATATGTGTGCCTCATATTTGTAGTCATTTACTCATAGAGTTGTGTTATGTCTGGCAAATCACTGGCAAATCTGTGAAGACTGACATTAGAACATAATAGCATACATATGAGTGTCGGACATCCTTTGGGGTATTTCTGTGAATGCAAAGCCTACTGTGCTATCAAGTGTGTTACAGCAATATTAATAAAGTGTCATAAATTTTAGGCCATTGCCCCCAATTTATGTGTGTTGTCCACCAGATGTCCTGCTCTAACAGGTTGAGAGTATGACTGAGCAGCAAGAGTGTAAATACAGTCTGCCATACTGACATAGAACAGAAATGTATATCAGGTATTACCTGTGCACATGTATGTCTGAGTAGGTATAGCTGGAAGCCTCAAAACAACAGACATGAGATGCAAAATGTCAGGTAAATAACCTGTACATGTTGTACACATGCGTAATCTTAGTTTCAGTGCATCTAACAGACATACATTTCTACAGCTACTGGTTGTTGCATTGCCCTGACACAGACATGGGTACTAGAATAAGCATGATTATCAGGTTGAAAATTGGAGAAGTATCCAACTGTGTTATGACCTTGTGTCCATGCCTACTACAAACAGCTATAGGAACACCTACATAGCTGTATGGACTCAGCAATACCTGACTCGTAAAACCACCTCCACCAAGGTAGAGTAATCCCCTTTGCTGGACAGCAGCAATACACAAACCACATAATCGGTTGCTATATTGGCTGTATAGGGCCAAAAAGGAACAAACACCAACTTGGAAGCAAGTCAACCTGTGTCTGAACAAGAATATAAGGTCACAGGTGAATTACTGTAAGGCTAACTATGAGTACAAATTGGACACATCCACCAAGGCCAATCACAAGGCTATCTTCACATATGTCTTCAGTCTCAGAGGCAACAACCCAACCCACCTTGTACTGGTGGTCAGTCACACCACATACACACACAGCATAGCTATAGCCAACCCGCTGCAGACAGGTTAAGGGAAAACATCACCCTTGTGTCCCACCATCAGTATAGGTTGATATGCACAGCACCCACACCCCTTCTCTCATTATCAGGGAGCAGGTCCATAATGCCTAATCAAAGACAACAAAGGTAAGTCTCCATGGGACCTGATAACATCCCTGTCTGCATCCTACATGAACTCAGGCATATGCTCCCAGCTCCACTGCACACTGTACACAAGCAAAGCCTGAGTACCATTGACATCCCACCTGCAAGGAAGATGGCCACTGTCATCCCTCTACACAAAGGTGAATGATGAATGGTGGATTACGCAATTTACTGGCCCTCATTGGGGGGAACATGACACATCAGGACCAGGAGTGCATTGCAAGCTCATACTGTGCTGATAGATGACAGGGGTATGATGTGGTCGTAAGTGGTGGCTATTGCTAGTCATTGTTGATGTGCAGGTTATGTAAATAACGTTGACCAATATATAAGGTCCTGTGATGTGTTTCCCTGTTTATGTCTTCCAGGTGAAATGCAGTATGCAAGACAGCCAGCATACACTGCACCTGAAACTGTGGCCATTACTGATATCATAATCCAGCACCATGGGGTGATGTTTGGCAGTAGCCAACAGAATCTGTGGGAGCAGACTGCCCTGTGAGACAAGCTAGTCCACAGAGTAAACAACTTGGGCCATCTTGGACGCACATATGACCAGGTCAGGCATCGGGTGACTGACCTGATACGCCATGCAAGGCAAAGGGCTGCTGCCATGGCCAAGGACTGTACTGCCACAGGTGGGGGCCCTGCTATGCAAGCCCCACTTACACCAAGAGAGGAGGTCCTTGCCAACCTTGGGGCAGCCACCACATGCCAGTAAAATCAACACACACAAGTCGTGGAGGTGGGTGGCACCCAGACAACAGACGAGGAGTGTCCAGGTAAGGCCCCAGTGCACATCAGTTGAATACTGTAGCAGACATACTGGCTTCCGTAGAGTATCTAGATGCATATGTTAGGTCAAACTACATTTGTGGGTGGGGTTTTGTAATGGACACAAGTGCACATCTATGGCAAAGGACAGCAAATTGTGTAGTATCATAGCTTGTACTATACATGTGCAGAAAAGTAGCATTCATCTTGTACCAATGCCACATGTGATTCTGCTGACAATACCGCTCCCCTACAACTACATAGGTACGTCTGATCTGGATGTGGGACAGCAGCCTGAAGATGGTGAATATGGTATTGTCCTGTTGTGGCTCACCAATACCCCAGGCATGTTAAGGTCATGCATTTTACCATGCACACAACTGTTACTCTTAGCCATATTGCGACATGTGCATGTTCACTTGTGGTGTGGTTAACTGCATTGCATCAAAGTGGTCATCACAGGGGCCTATTTGACAGAGATGTAACATATCTGTACCATACCTCACAACCTGTCAGTGCAAGAAATCTGGACAAAGACTGACAAAATGGGGGGGACAAAGGGCCAAAACTAGGGACAATTTTTAAAAGTACTCTTATAGAGTGCATATAAAAAATTTACACACCCTTGTTAAAATGCCAGGTATTTGTGATATACATAAATGAGACCACAATAAAACATTTTACAACTCTTCCCACCTTTAATGTGACCTTTAACCTGTACAATTCAATTGAAAAACAAATCTGTTAGGGGAACAAGTATGAAAAAATAAAAAATGTACAATAAGCTAGATGCATAAGTGTGCACTGCCTGAAGCTATTGTTGAAGCAGCTTTTGATTTAATTACAGCATTACATCTTCTTGGGTACACACCTGACATCCATTACAGAGACTCTTTGATTAACAACAAATAACAGTCAGCTGTCCTGCTAGGCTTTTCCTGATATTTACTCAGTTGCCTTCTACAGCAACAGCCATGGTTCACAGAGAGCTTACAAAGCTTTAAAGGGATCTCATTGTTGAAAGGTATCAGCCCGGAGAACGGTACAAAAATATTTCCACAGCATTGCATATACCATGGAACACAGTAAAGACAGCCATCAAAAGGTGGAGAAAATATGGGGTAGCAGTGACATCGCAAAGAAGTGGATGTCCCTCCAAATTTGATGAAAAGACAAGACCAAAACTGGTCAGGGAGGCTGCCAGGAGACCTACAGCAAGACTAAAGGAGTTGCAGGAATCTCTGGCAAGTACTGATTGTGTACTACATGTGACAACAATCTCCTGTATTCTCCGTATGTCTTGCCTATGGGATTGAGTTGGAAGATGCAAGCCTTTGCTCACACAGAACAACATCCAGGCCTGGATATATTCTGCAAAACAATACATCAAGTCTCCCAAGACCATATGGGAAAATGTGTTATGGTCTAATGAGACCAAGGTTGAACTTTCTGGCCACAATTCCAAAAGGTTTGTTTGGCACAGTAACAACACTGTGCATCACCAAAAGAACACCATCCCCATGGTGAAGCATGGTGATGGCAGTGTCCTGCTTTGGGGTTGCTGTTCATAAGCTGTAACTGGGGCTTTAGCCAAGGTGGAAGGGATTATGAACAGTTCCAAATACCAGTCCCTTTTGGCCCAAAATCTTTAGGTGTCTGCTAGATAGCTGTAGATGGAGAGGAATTTCACCCTTCCACATGACAATGACCCAAACCATACATCCAAATCAACAAAAGAATGGCTTCACCTGAAGACCTTCAACATTTTGGAATGGCTCAGCCAGAGCCCACACCTACATCCAATAGAAAATCTGTGGGGTGACCTGAAGAGGACTGTGCACAAGAGATGCCCTCTCAATCTGACAGAGTTGGAGGGCTTTTGCAAGGGAGAGTGTGTAAATATTGTCAAGTCAAGATGTGTCATGCAGATAGACTCCTTCCCAAGAGGACTGAATGCTGTAATTAAATCAAAAGGTGCTTGAACAAAGTATTAGTTTAAGGGTGTGCATACTCATGCAACCAGCCAATTGTACGTATTTCATTTACTATATGTTACCCCTAACCGATGTGTATGTTCTTCAATTGAATTGCACAGGTTATAGGTCACATTAAAAGTGGGAAAAGTTATGGCATGATTTCTGTGATCTTATGTTATATATCACAAAAACTGTAACCAAAACTCGGAGATGGAAAGCGAACAAAAAGGACACCAAAACCACATGAAAACGTTCACTGTAGAGAACCAAATAAGGGTCCAGACCGAGACTGCAGATGAAAGTTTGATGTTTAATATTCCAAAAACACTTGACACACAAATAACACTTGATATCACAAAAACCTGGCATGTTAACAGGGGTGTGTACACTTAGTACATCCACTGTAAGCTTAGAAAGTTGTTAGAGTAGCCGGATTTGTTTCAACATACAGTTACTGCAGGTTTTGAAGTCTGCAACTAAAATTATGTCAATAATTAGTGATTCCAATCCTCAGATCATCCCAGTAATGTGTCGGACAAACACAGGATTTAGGAGGAACAGACCATAAATATGAGACACACATCTAGACATTCAGCGAAACTCTGCACGGTTGAGAGGTATGTTCTGTAGGAGTTGCCACTGTGGTATACAGGTGAACAGCAATAATGTGTACATGTGTGCAGTATGTGCTAGGTAAAGGCCCATCACCTACTAACACTACTCACGTTTCTCAGAGGTGTATATTAGCAGTAACATTAAGTGGAAAGGGCTGCACTCATGATGTTGAGGGACTGTCCAGAGTGTATATGTTGTGGTCTGACTGTGTGTCATGAATGTCACCAGCTGGCTATTGTGAGGTCTGTGTAATGCCTTTATGCCACCTCACATGTGTGTGTGTGTGTGTGTGTGTGTGTGTGTGTGTGTGTGTGTGTGTGTGTGTGTGTGTGTGTGCACGTGTGTTTTTGTGTGCATGTGCACTTGTGTGTGTGTGTCTGTGTGTGTGTATATATATATATATATATATATATATATATATATATATGTGTGTGTGTGTGTGTGTGTGTGTGTGCGTGTGTGTGTACAGCAAACCCTATAGTGCAGGTATTCATTTATATATGTTGTCTTCCCCTCACAGGTGGACATGGTGGTCATGGTCCCTCCCACTCAGAATCTGATGTAAATGTCTCTGCAGGCTCTGACAATGATGGTGGTCCTACTGAGGCACATCTGGGGTTGTCAGGGGCTGAGTCTGTGCCATCAGTTAGCATCCCACAGTTGTCCACAATGTCCCTGCACACAGTCACAATGCCCAGACATACCCCATCCCCAGCAGCTACAGATAATGGACAGCTGGCAGGTGGTGGCATGGAACAGGCTAGTGTGGTGACTATGTCAAGTGTGAGTGTAGACACTAGCCATAGCCAGAGTGCAGGCGAGGTCCCACACAGGCGGATGGACAAGGGTGCTCAAAGGAGGACCACTACCCATCAAACCGCTGTTGCAAGTGCCACAGCAGGTGTCACCAGATGCATGTTTCGGGCTGTCATGGATGCACAGCCATGTAGTGAATGCAACACCTGACAAATGCTCAGGGTTTTGAATGCAGTGCTTTTCCTGGATTACGTGATGACATACATGATCTTGTTGAGGCCACACTTCAAAATACTGAGGTCATGAATAGATGGTGGGGTGAGACCTTGGCAATCCTCGACCATGGAATGTCTGTGCTGCAGCATGTGGTGGGAGATGGGCATTGGCCATGTGGATGCAGATTAGCACCAATATCAGCTGAGAGTCTATGTGGCCATGCACCTTCACACTTCCGTAGTGGCAGTACCACCAGCACTTCTGAAGGGTGGGTGCTGTCCACACTACAACGGAGCAGGCCATGGGCACATGGTCCTGGCTAGTCTTTTCAGGAACATGGATCCAGCAGACAGTAGTCACCATCAGAGAGTAGTATTGCATCTGGCCTTTGGCCTGGTGGTGCCAGTGATACCCCTGGCAGGACCAGTTCATGTACCCATGGCCAGAGATGGTGAACTGTACACCCTGCCATGTACAGTCCGCAGCTGTCCAACACACCCCTGTGTAGGGCAGCCACATGGCATGACTGTGGGCATGCAAACACACACACATCACTATCACAGCCAGGTCACCTCCAGACACACACATACCACCTCTGCATGGCTCATTCATAGAACACCCCTCCAAACACACACACATAATGTCACCCGTATGGCCCAGCCTAGGTCCCTGGCAAACCCACACAACATCCTGTGCATATGATGATACTTGTGACACATCATTGTCATCCATACCACCAATGCAGGGACATGCTAATATGGTTCTGATGCACAGGGTGAATTAAATACAGTTTAGCTATGTAATTCTGTGTAAGGTGCTGTCAGCTGTCATTTGTAATGGGTACACTTTAGAGTGTGTGTACCTTTTCAGCCATGATACATTATTGGTGTTAGTAATGCTGACTGAATGTATTCTCACATGCTGTATTCTGTTTGTGTTCTAGGTGCCTGTGTGTCAGCAGGATGTGGCCCTGCAGACATTGCCAATGTGGGGTATGACAGAGTGGTAACACATCGACCATGTCATAGCCGAGGTACAGCTGTATATGTACACATTTATCAGGTCTGTGTAACAGTTATTGCATGTGCCACAGAGCTTATAGGGCTGAGGAGTGTATACAGGTAAGTCTATGGTAGTTGACATCAGCAACTCTTGTAGACAATGTTAAGTGTACTGGGAGGAACACACCTTAGATTGGTAAAACCCACACCCCCGGAGGGTATTGGGTCGATCAAACACACAGAGAATACTGTTCCCACACACACATACACACACACACACACACACACACACACACACACACACACACACACACACACACACACACACACACACACAGGATTACAGTTACCAGTGTTGGGTTTGGAACCCTTACCCATCTAGTTAGTGGTACTACAGTGTTATGCGGTTATTGCACATGACACAGAACTAATAGTGTGATGACTTTTCCAAGGTACCTGTAAAGTAAATAACATCATGTGCCCTTGTGAGGTATGCTAATGGGGGTGTACTGGGTGTGAAAGGACTCATTATACTGCCACCTATGAGTCTACACACTCACAAACACTGCTATACACACCAGTGCACACACACACACACACACACACACACACACACACACACACACACACACACACACACACACACACACACACACACACTTGCCAGTACTGACATTAGCAGTCCTGCCTATCATGTTATTCATTCCATACTGTTACACAGCTGTTGCATGCAACACAGGGCTTATAGGGCTGAAGAGTGTCTATAGACATCTCTACAGTAGATGTGAACAGCAGGCTTCATAAATTGGACCTTGGAACATGCACTGGGAGTGCCATGTCCTAAAATTGGAAACCATGGCCATACACTGGATATATTTCTCATTCAAACACGATACTGTTCACACACACACTTGCCAGGACTGATATAGAACCCCTACCTATATAGTTATTGCTACTACAGTGTTATGCATTTAGCGCACGCACCACGAAGCTTATAGGGTGATGAGTGTCCCAAAGTAATTCTAAGGTGAACAACATCACCAAGCCTTGTAAAGTATGGCAATGGGAGGTGTACTAGATGAGAATGGACTCAAAAATACATTAACCTACAGTTATAAACACTTACAAACACAAATACACTTATACACACATTTGCCAGGACCGAGATTAGCAGCCCTGCTTATCTTGTTAGTCCATACTGTTACATAAGTTTCTGCATGCGGCATGTGGCTTATTGGGCTGAAGCATGTCAACAGATACCTCTATGGTTGATGAAGACAGCAGGTCTTGTAAAGTGGACCTTGGGACGTGTACTGGGAGTACCATGGCCTAAAAATGTAAAATCCACCCCCCCAATGGATATAGTTCTCACTCAAACACATGCACAGGATACAGTTCTCACACACACACACACACACACACACACACACACACACACACACACACACGCACGCACACACACACACACACACACACACACACACACACACACACACATTTGTCATGACTAAGATTAGAACCCCTACCTATCCAGTTATTGCTACTACAGTGTTATGCATTTATTGCATGTGCCACAGAGCTTATAGGATGGAGAGTGTCCCCCATGGTTCTTCTAAGGTGAACAACATCACCAGCTCTTGTAAAGTATCCTAATGGGCAGTGTACTGGGAGAGTGAGGCCTCAAAATTCTTCATCCAACAGATTTACCTACTTACAAACACTTACACACACACACACACACACACACACACACACACACACACACACACACACACACACACACACACAGACTCACATTCGCCAGGACTCAGATTAGAAACCCTACCTATTTAGTTATTGGTACTATAGTGTTATGCAGGTACCGCACACACCATGGGGCTTGTAGGGTGAAGAGTGTCCCAAGGTACCTGTAAAGTGAATAACATCACCAGCCCTTGTAATGTATGGCAATGGGAGGTGTACTAGGTGAGAAGGGCCTCATAATACTTTCACCTGCATGTTTACGCACTCATAAACACTTTTATACACACTAATGCACACACACACATATATGCCAGTATTGAGATCCATAGATTCATAGGTTCATAGGGTGTAGTAGATGAATGGCCATGGACCCTTCACAAGCCTAGCCCATAGGATTACCCGGGCATCGTGCCTCCTGATGTTACTCCCCAGTGTGTCTATCAAGTATAGCCACTAGAGTGATCCTGAGGCTGAGATTTCAATTCCCCATCCATTCATCCAGATTTCTCTTGCAGAGGGCCAGTGAGGTGCTCTGCTTGACATATATGTGAAGTCTATTCCATAGCATGGGCAGTCTCTGGGTTATGAACCTGTCCCTCCAGCATGTTCTGTTGATAGTGGAAATGG
The DNA here is from genome assembly GCF_019279795.1 of Protopterus annectens. Taxonomy (NCBI): domain Eukaryota; kingdom Metazoa; phylum Chordata; order Ceratodontiformes; family Protopteridae; genus Protopterus; species Protopterus annectens. Next base: position 392,813 of record NC_056744.1, on the reverse strand, counting down.
GGTTGAGATCTCTGGGGCATGTGGTGTGGACAGATTGGGTTTCTTTAGATGTAGCATGCCTAACAGGGCTGGGTCAGACATGGCTTTGTAAGTGAAGCAGAGATTGCCTCTAAAGTAGCCAATATGAGACAGAGAATAGTTGGAGTTATTGGAGTCTGTCCATATAGGACAAGTGTTTAAGGCCTAGAATCCTCTTTGTGAGGTGCTTTTACTGCCTCTCCAAGTGTTGCAGGTGTCTATTGAGGTACATGGCAAATGGGCTATTCTACTCGATGATTGGCCTAATGAGGGAAGAGTAGAGAGGGACTATGCCCTCTTTCTTCCTGGATGCAATACCCTTAGTAATGAGATGTGCCACATAGAAGGACTTTCTGACCACAGTGGCACTGTGGTGGTCAACAGAGAGGTTGCTGTCAACCTGTGTTCCAAAGTTCTTTTATAATGACCGCTGTGTTCAGTGGACTACCATCGATGTGGTGATTCATGGGAGCCAAGTTGTTCCCGAAGGGGATGGCGACACATTTCCTGGCATTGAGCTTAAGTCCAGGTCTCAGTGAGGCCTTTCTGCACGGTGTCAACATCACTTGGGGATGTAATAATAGCACCCACCTTGCAGTCATCTGCAAACATTGTCAGCCAGAGTCCTTTCATGTTGGGCTGGACTTCAGAGGCATAGATACCGAACATGAGGGGACTCAGGACCAGACCCTGTGGTACTCCACTCATGACTGGTCAGCAGTCTGACATGGAGTCCACTGCTTTCACACTGTGGGTTCTATATGTGAGCCAGTTTACAACCCATCTAGTGATATAGGGGTTGATGCCTATCTGAGTGTGTTTGTTTATGATTCCTGAGTGGGGAATGGTATCAAAGGATTAGAAGTTCCACCTATCATGTTATTTATTCCATACTGTTGCATAGTTATTTCACGTGGCACAGAGTGTATAGGGCTGCAGAGTGTCTACAGCTACCTCTACAGTGGATAACAACAGTGGGCCTTGTAAAGTGGACATTGGGACGTGGACCACAACAAAAAATTGCAAAACCCACCCCCCAATGGATATGGTTCACACACATTTGCCAGGACTAAGATTAGGACCTTTATCTATCAACACACACACACACACACACACACACACACACACACACACACACACACACACACACACACACACACACGCACACACACAAACACATTTGCCAGGACTGAGATTAGAACCCCTACCTATCCAGTTATTGCTACTACAGTGTTATGCATTTAGCGCATGCGCCACAGCAGTTATAGGGTATAGGGTGTCCAAGGGTACTTCTAGGGTGAGGAAAATCACCAGCCCTTGTAAAGTATGGCAATGGCAGATGTACTGGGTGAGAAAAGCCACAAAATACTTTGACCTACAGATATACATACTTACAAACACACTCACACACACATTTGCCAGAACTGAGATTAGAACCCCTATCTAACTAGCTGTTTGTACTATTGTGTTACGCAGTTATCACACATGCCGCAGAGCTTATACAGTTGAGGGCTGCCCACGGGTACTTCTAAGGTGACTGACATCAGCAGGACTGCTAAATTAGGGCAATGGGAAGTATACTGGTTGTGAATGGGCTCAAAGTCTTTAACCTACAATCACACACACATGTTTACATTTGGCAGAACTGAGATTAGAGCCCCTACCTAACTAATTATTTGTACTATAGAGTTATGCAATTATTGCATGTGCCACAGAGCTTATAGAACTGAGAGCTGCCTGCAAGTACTTCTAATGTGACTGATATCAGCAGGACTGCTAAAGTAGGGCAATGGGAAGTGTACTTGGTGTGAATGAGCTCAAAAATCTGTAACCTACCAACACACACACATTTACATTTGCCAGGACTGAGATTAGAACCCCTACCTAACTAGTTATTTGTACTATAGTGTTACACAGTTATCACATGCACCACATAGTGTATAGGAGTGAGAGCTGGCCACAGATACTTCTAAGGTGACTGACATCAGCAGGACTGCTAAAGTAGGGCAATGGGAAGTGTACTGGTTGTGAATTGGCTCAAAATCTTTAATCTACAAACACACACACACACACACACACACACACACACACACACACACACACACACACACACACACACACACACACACACACACACACACTTGCCAGGACTGAGATTAGAGCCCCTACCTAAGTAGATATTTGTACTATAGTGTTATGACATTATCGCACATGCCACAGAACTTGTAGGGTTGAGGGCTGCCCAAAGGTACATCTAAGGTGACTGACATCAGCAGGACTGCTAAAGTAGGGCAATGGGAAGTGTATTGGGTGTGAATGGGCTCAATATCTGTAACCTACACACACACACACACACACACACACACACACACACACACACACACACACACACACACACACACACACACACACACACACACACACACACACACTGTTACATTTGCCAGGACTGAGATTAGAACCCCTACCTAACTAGTTATTTATACTATAGTGTTATGCAGTTGTCACATGAACCACAGAGCTCATAAGGCTGAGGCCAGTCCAAATGTACTTCTACAGTGAATGACATCAGCAGATCTTGTGACGTAGGGCAATGGAAAGTGTACTGGGTGGGTAAGGCATCATAATAGTGAGACCTACAGACACACACACACACACACACACACACACACACACACACACACACACACACACACACACACACACACACACACACACACACACACACACACACACACACACACACACACACACACACACACACACACACACACACACACACACACACACACACACACACACACACACACAAAGGTAGGTGATGTGATATTACAACCCCCACCTCAGTACCATCAGAAAATGAATCTCATCTTCATGCTGGCATGTGCCAGTGGTTACAAGAGGTATGCAACTGTCTGCAGCAGGACATCACTCTCTGCCATTCAATGTATCCCTGTGTATGACTCACTCTGTGTGTATCTCCCTGTGTGTCTCACTCTATCACTGTCTGTCTCTCTCTTCCCAATGTCTATATGTGTGTATATGCTTGACATATTGTAATATGTTGCACATATATATATATATATATATATATATATATATGTGTGTGTGTGTGTGTGTGTGTGTGTGTGTGTGTGTGTGTGTGTGTCTGTGTGTGTATATCACATGCAACAGATACAGAAATACCACATATGGGCCACCTACAGCTGGCTGTGGGTAATCCTGTCTGATGGGTGTGGGTGGCGACAGTTAGGTGTACATAACTGTGTGTATGCAAAGACATCTGCACAATACAGATATAGATAATCCATTCTATAAGTGTAGGAGCATGCCTGGTATGAACTTCTATAGTAAGTGTGGGAATCCATTCCAGGAATAGTTGTAACTCCAGTCTGGAGTGTTGTGTGCTACAGCCATACCTTGCAACCTGTTTGTGCATGATATCTGGAGATAGGCTGCCAATATGGGGAAACAATGGGTCCAGACAGAGGGAGATACTGTCACTATTGCTCTTATTAATGTATGAGTTGCTTGAGTTACAGGGTTTGTTTTAGCAGACATTTTTTAATATATGTAATGTTTGACACTGTAATGTATTGTGTCATTACCTACTGACAGATATCATCAGATCATCACAGTTATTAACCAGAGAAATTCAAGATGGATGATGCATAGACCAATATTATGAAGCGGAGGATAGACATTCTTGCATGATCAGCCAGTTGGAAGGTGTGGCTAGAGCCGATTGACTGCTGAAGCTGTGTAAAAGGTCCAGCACCTTGGTGATATACTGACTGGGGATCTCCTGGATGTGCGGTATTCTTCTTACCTGGAAGGTCATATCCTGGTGTGGCCATACCTCTCAACTGTACAGATTCTCACAGATTATCCAGATTCATGCCTCATATATCTGGTCAGTTTCCCTTAACATTGTGGTTTTCTAGCAAGTTTGTTGCAAATCACTCAGGGTTGCAGTCTGGGAATAATGGCCGAACATTAGAGTTTCAGACTTCACACCCTTCATGACATCCATGCTACTACACACCCCTTCTGTTATTCTATCGCCTTTCTAACATTATGAGAGCATTATTTCAAAAGTGTCCCTATATTTGGGCCTTTATCCCACCATTATGTATGGTTTTGTCCAGATTTCTTGCTCTATGAGGTCGAGAGGTATGCTACTAGCATTTAGCGGCATGGCTTTTCATTTGCATTTTGTTGGCTGTGTTATGTTGGTAGTATAGACCCAATGACATTCCCTACAATGGCACTATGGGTGAGCCATGGGCCTTTGCCACAGGCCTGTATGCCATGTGAGACTGATGCCGGCCATCTTTAGCAAGGCAGTGAGTTGGGTCACTCATATGTTCCCAGGCTTCCAGGCAGTGTATCCCCCTGGGGTGGCTATGGTAAGTGAGTCAGGTGTTACTGACAATCAGTTTCTGTTCATATTGATCCATCACTCTGGGTGACAGCAGGATGCTGCTTATGGCTAGGGACATACCTGCATGGGACAGATATTCAGCACGCTGCATCATGTCTGTATTTCTATAGTCCATGAGTTACTTCTGACATCATTCACACCGCCATGGACCAGGCTACTATGATACCTGTACCTGTTGTGGGGTGACTTGAGTGCATGTGTGATATGGCAGTTTATGGCACCTGCTAAACAAATAATCATGACTTTCTCCTCATCCTGCCTGGTGTGTATGTGGCACATCTGTGTGTCTCATAGTGGAGTCTTCTGTGAGTAATATGTTGAGTGTATGGTAAGGCTTTAGTGTTTGCAGGACCCTGGTGTGTTGTGTATGCATGGTCTGTGGTGTGTATGTTTGTGAAGTTCTCATGTGTTTTTGCCTCTGAGGTGTCCTTTACTTGCAGTTTGTTTGTGGACCTCCACTTATGTGGGTGTGTGTTGTGTATTTGCAGGTGATGCTTACTGACTCCATACACTGCAGGGTACCTATGTTACTGCAAAATGTGCTTTGGTGTGCACATTCTCCATTTGTCTGGCCAGTGGTTCCCCTCCCCCTTCTGTCTGTCTCTTTATCCTTCTGTACTCCGGTCACAGGCTTTGCCCAGAGTGGCTGCTGTTATATATTTGTAATTCTGGTGTGAGCATGGTAAATGCCATAACATCACACACAAGGTTATGGACTACACACCTCTGAGCATACCTATTTGGCAGGTTGTCCATCATTGCACCACTACATCTGCTGGGGTCCTCAGACAGTTTGTGTTGCTATGTTATTATGCAGTTACATGTTGGCCCAGCTGTCAAACTGTCACTGAGTCTGACATCTGAACAGGCCCACATATGACAGTTAGATGATGGCCCCCACATGGAGACAGGGTGTTGATACCGTTCTGCCATACATAGACAGTAGGGAGACCAGTTTGTTACTTGCTTGCTTTCTGTTATGGGTGTGACATCTACTTCTCCACTGTCTACCCTTGGTGTTTTGACATGACCTGTTCTTGTTTTACAAATACTTTGCCGGTGAATGCAATGTTAGGACAAGCAGAACAGATATACAAGGCATACTTGTGCTCCTTCTGTGACAACACACCATTCCAGGGATATGGCTGTTGGCCAGTGACATGTTGTCAGTGCTGACACAGTAAGTTGACATCCTTTCATGGCCTGCCAGTACACTGACCTTCATGTACCTGCTGTGATACTAGGCACCATACGTTTCTACATATGATAGCTAGACATCTAGACAAAGCCATGAGTAATTGGGTGACAAAGGCCTAAATATAAGGACCATTTTAACTATTGGCCTTACAAACCTAGAAGGGTGATAAAATAAGAGATGTTGCATTAGCATGCATTTTCTATAGGGTGTGAGGTCTGAGAAATTACAATCTGTCATTATTTTCCGACTTTACACGTTCGTGGTTTGCCAATGATTCCACACAACCACTATTTCATGATAGAGACAACACAAATATGATACAAACCTCTGTAAATTCTGAAAAATGTCTGTACAGTTAGAAGGTATGGTAGGCACTGTGTAGGTATCTCCGACCTGTGTACTGTTCATATGTGTGGCCCCCTGTCCATGACCTGTCCAGCTTACTAGCAGTAATGGATATCGACATCTGGACAATGTGTACAACTTCCACCGTAGGTGTGGTTGACATGTGAAATAGTTGGCATTGCGATTCTTGGAACATGGCCCTGTCTACCACAGTACTGTAGCGAGGCCACTAAGACACAACAGCCGGGAGTAAGTGCTGGCCACATCATCATCATCATTATCATTCATCTGTTCCTGTTAGGGGTCACCACAGTGGATCATCTGTTTCCATTTCTTCCTGTCCAAAGCATCTTGCTCTGTCACACCAACCACCTGCATGTCCTCTCTCACCACATCCATAAACCTTATCTTAGGCCTTCCTCTTTTCCTGTTACCTGGTAGCTTCATCCTTAGCATCTTTTTCCCAATATACTCAGCATCCCTCCTCAGCACATGTCCAAACCAGCTGGCCATATCCTGACAGTATTTCCCATGCATATACATACATCATTGATCCCTGCATATTGTGGACATGCAGCAAGTTATCATGTTGATTGGGACAGCCCTGGGAATGTGTGCTCTGCTGCTATTATCCTACAAACCTACATGTTACTGTATTTCTATGTGAATAGGGGTGTGGGGGACACACCTGTCAATGGTACACATTTGCACATACTGTGCTGATATTGGCTTTGCATTTTGGTTCCATTTAGCATAGTATTGTGCCCTGTCTTGGAGAATAGAGACATATCACTAGAGGCCACAAGTTAGATTGTAGTGGCATACAGTTGAGTTTCAGACTTCTTACCCTTCAGAGCCTTACTGCAACTGGAAGGCCTGCTGTGATATCACTGTGTAAGGCTGTAGGGCGCTATTTCATCATTGTCGCCATTTGTGGGCCTTTGCCAGACATTCCTTTATGGTTTTCTATGGCTGACTTGCGGGGTGAGTATGGGATCCCCACATTGACATCCATGCATGTGACGTATGACCCCCCCCTTGGTTGGCTCCCACATATACTGCAGTGGGATTTGTCACCTTGGATAATACTGCATAGTATGGGGAAGCCAGTATTGAGCATACATTTCCTGGTGTCCCACATAGCTGTCATTTGTCTACTGCTACCCCAGTAGGCCACCCCATCCCCTTGCATTCATGCAGTGATACTATAGATATGCTACCAGAACATACTACTCCATTCATTTATTGTTTAGAAGACTGACTTACCTTATGCCTGCAGCAGTTGTGTAGACAGTGGGTGAGGGCTGACTCTGTGGGATGCATGCAGTACACTGGCTATACAGGGTAAGCTACAGGTAGTGTGATGTGTGTGACATCCATTTTACTGTGGTGCAAGTCAGAGAGAGGTGCCAGTGTGTGTGCTGTGTGTTGCCTCTTTGCCAAGGGCTGGGCATACTGGGAATACCTCCATGTGCCTACAGGAATAGGCTCAGGGCCTTCCTCCTTCAAGTCCCTCTGTGCTTATGAGGACCTTGGCAATGGTGGGGGGTGTGTGGCCCTTTTCCATGCTGCTACTGGTGCAGCTGTTTCTGCATGATTATATTGTGTAGCATGGCACATACTATGAACATGTGTGTACATGTGGCTGGAGAGTACTGCAAGGGTCCACCAGATATGTCAAGGCACCAGAACCGTGACTTAAGCATCCCAAACACATACTCTATAATCATTCTGATTTGTGTGTGTGCTTATTATGGCATTCTTGATTGTGTGTGTGCATGTCTGATGGGTGTCATCATCCATGGCTCCAGTGCATAGCCAGCATCCCCCACCAGATGGCCATGCGGGATGTCCCCACTGGCAAATGCCTGGTACAGCTGTGATGAATGCCAGATCTGGGAGTCATGATAGCTTCCAGGGCTGCCAGCACACACATTCATGATAATGCCCTGGGCATTGCACATGACATGGAAGTTGGTGGAGGGGAAGCCCTTGGGATTTTTGTAGACCCTACCCTGTTCACCGGGTGGTGCTTTGATGTGGATGTGCGTGCAGTTTATCGCACCCAGTACCTCTGGGTATTCTGCTACGGTGGAAGAGATGCATATTGCTGGTCCTCTCCTCATGGGTGTTGGGGAAGTAAATGTGGTTGCTGACATGTGGTAGTATGGCATCCAGGAACTGGTGGAGTACCCTGGATGCAGATACCTGTGAGACCCCCATCATGTCATCAGTAGGTCTTTGGAAAGTACCTGTAGCTAGTATTTTTAAGGCTACACATACTTTGGTATCCACTGGGATGGGTTCCCCTCTGGTGGCTCTGGGTCTGAGTTGAGGCTGGCACAGTTTGATGATTTGCTGCAGTATGTCTCTGTCCACCCTGTAGCTCTCTACTATCTCCAGTTCATGTAGCCCCTGGTAGGTTACCCTTGGTCTAAACACTCTTCTCCTTCTCCTCAGTCTGGGGAGGTTGTCTGCATTATCCTGCTCACTGCCCTCAGCCTCTAGCACATACTGATATATCAAAGCAATGGCAGTCTTTAACATTTTTTGGTTAAATTCCCCCGCATGTGTACACCAGTGGTGCAAGGTTTGTGGGAAAACCAGACTGAAAGGTGTTTGTACAGTTTATACCATTGTGCTGCAGATGCTGCCTGTATGATTGGCTGACTATGATAGATTCCACCTGCTTGCTATTTTATTAGTACTTGATTGCTTTTATTCTGCTATTTGCCTTTTTCTTTCTTTTTTCCCTTCCCATTTCTGCCCTTTTAAGCCCCGAGGTGCACTGCGCAAACCCGGTGCCCAAATGTAAACAGTCCTGGTATTCTGTTTTTCTTTTGTTTTTTTTTTAGACCTGGTGCATGCCACGCAAACCCATTTAGCTAAAGTAAACACTTTGAAGCAGAAATGGCCCTCCCCTGGACACGAACACGCTCTTCATTTCATGGAATAAGTCAATACAGCCTGAGACACCCCCCCCCCTTGCTTAGCTGTGCTTAGCTAAGCTCAACTAGGAGCTGTGGAGCTCCAATGTGCTTACACCAAGCATAACACACCCCCTTTTCATGTCAGCTGCTTCTCCTGCTTACACGACTGCCTTATAGCTCCTACACGGTTAGGTGCAATTTGGCACTTGTCTCCTTTTTGTGATTCAGTAAATTTCCCTCATTAGCATACCCCACTGCCTTACTCCCTAGTTACAGCACTACACCAGAGCCTTTCTACTTAACAACCACTGTTCCCTGATATTGTTTTGATTCTGCATGCCATGGACTAAAATGGAAAAATGAAGATTTCACTTAAAATTGCCTTTTCACATTTTTTTTACTTTCGGCATGATCCCGTTTGCATGCTGCTGCCCTATGCTTAAATGGCCGACATTGGCCAAAAAAAAATAAATTTTGATTTTTATAATTTTGCAACACTTTTCCATGCCAATGGCCATATATTTGGCCATTGGCATGCCTAAGGATTATAATACATGCTTTACTTTGAGCTGTCATGCCTCCATTTTGATTTTTGCAGATTTGCATTCAGCTAGTAGCCAAATAATTTCTGCAAGCTACACTATTCTGCCATGGATGCCTGCCTGCTTACTGGATCACTAATTGACTGCATTTGCATGGTTTTCACCAGCAAATGAGGTCATTAGCATAATCCATAATTCATGTCAGCAGCAGAATAGCGTTAGCAGGCTTGTGCACTCCCCCAGCCTTGTTTACTGGAACGCTGGGTGGCCATATTCCATGCAGGAGCTGCTGCACTATTCAGACACAAAGAAAAATGTTTATCGAATCCCGGGGTAAGTCTTTTCTGATAATCCCAGAAAGGATGCATAGAATGATGAAGTCATTACCTCGTACTATGAATCAGAAGAGCTGAGATTGCTTAGAGGTTTAGGCCCTCAGAAAGGGGAGTTTGAGACTGAGCACCTGAAATTGACTTGCCAATCCTGAGGGGAAGGAAGCAGCCTAGTATGCATCATGCAAAGCCAAGTTAATTGTAAACTTCATGAGGTATGTGGGAATAAACATACACATGGGAGAAGGCATACCAAGGTATTGTGCATGTGAGTGCACACATCAGTCACTGAGCCATATGTGGAAAGTTCCTGTTGGCTGTCTGGATGACAGCCTGTTACAGCTAGGTCTCACCTCACTGGGAATGAATAGGCTGATCAATTTCAGGGCTGACATCTGGCAGTCAGTAATGGAAAAAGACTATATAAGGAAACATATTTGTTGATGGTCATGTATTTCGACCTTACATATTTAGTTAGAAGATTTATAAAGAAATATATATTTTTTAATGGTACTAAATGTATGTAGGAAGTACTGTGTGTATATATTTAAATCAGACAAAGTTTTTCTGCTTATAAACCCATTTCTACTTCAGCCATTTGTATTTTCTGTTATCATACTACACATTAAATGCAATTACAAAGTCATGCTCCCCAGCTTACATTTCATAGCTGCACTATAGTGAAAAACAGAACAATTTATCTTTAAAAATATAAACAAATTGCTTCTTATACCAAATTACTATTTTCTCAGTAAAGTTATCTTCTGGATGCCAGTCTTTAGAGGTTTACCATGATGTTACAATCTAGTAGGTAAATTTTAGGCATACCTTTTAGTTTTAAAAAGCTATCAACTCTTACACAGACTATTTTATTTAAGTCTTCAGAATAATGCTATAGGGCATTGGAGGCAGCATTCTCAGAAATAATATCTCTGTCAGTGCAGTGAGAATGGAGGAAGGATAGTAAACTGCTGTGGCAATGGACAAAGAAGAATGCTCGGGACCGGTTGGAGGATGGGGAGAGCCTGTTAGTGAAATATGGCCAGTGCTAAGGGAAGGCTTCGTCTTATTGCAGAAGGTACAGCAGTACTCAGAGCTGCAAAGACAAAGGTACATTTTAAGTATTTTCCCTGTTTTAAGATGGAAGGGCATGACACAAAGAGAAGTGGGGTATGTATATAGGCAATAAATAGAAAAAGAAAAAAAAGACACTGAATGTAGCAGAGTAACAAACAGGCATGACCTGGAAAATGTCTGGTCAATATAACTATGCAGTGCAAGAAATCAGGATAGGAAGGTCACCTTGATGGCACAGAGAAATAACACCCTGACTCCATGCTGCAGATGGATTATGCCCTAAGGGATAAAGCTCTGACTAAGATCCAGATGACCCAGGTTTCACTTGCAACTCATGCAGCTGAAGAAGCTGATGAGGGTTGAGGAAGAAAGCTAATGCACACACCTGGTCACCTCCTTTGGCGTCAGAGATTATGGGTGCATATTGGTAGGGTATGCCAGGTCTCATATTCTGATGGAAATTAGGCTGTTGATGAAGGTGATAGCAAAAGGTGGGGTGGGAGGGTTTGCATGGCACAGATCAACCTGGATGTGTTGCCCTGTCATCCCACAAATTCCCATGTGGAGACTCACATTACACACATTCCATTACAACATGGAAGAAGAAAGGTTAGGTTGTTAAGGAAAATCCCTGTTACATGCCAGCATTTATGGCACTACAGGGTGCTCCAATCCTCTCACCCTACCCTGCACTGCCTGCCCACAATTCCTTCCGGGTTTAGTAATTATTCCTGGTGGCTAGAGGCTTATAGTTTGAGTTGGGGGGGGTGTATACCATTACACTGGACTGGGAGACCTGCAGAATTAGGAGGAGCACCTAACAGTTAATGGTTAGATGCATTAATAAGTGGCAGAAAACCAGAGACCAAGGGGAAAAAAGTATCTAAGTTAGGAAAATGGGGGGCTGCAAGCAGTAATTAGCAAGGGGGTGGACATTGCTAGCATCACCAAGGCATGGGCCATTGACAAGACGGGATTGAGCATCAAAGTGCCTGGGTATAGCTTGTTCAAGAATGACAAATAATGATGGAATGAGATGAAGTAGTGATCTGCATAAAGTAAGCCACATGATCTATGATCAGAGAGGTGGAGAAATACTACTCCATGAAAATGCAGGCAACAAAGGAATCTGGGGTGCCATTAAAGCTAAGGCCAAGGGACATGAGAAACTGGAGACTGTTATAGTTTATTGCTTCCCCCACCAGGCATGTTGAGGGGGCAGGATGAAAGGCAGAAGTTGAGAATTATGGACTGGTATACAAAGAAGAGAGTTTTAATTATGAGAGAAATTAATATAAGAGGAACAGAATAGGAGATTGTAAACTCCATGGTAGAGATGGAGCAGAAATTTCAGGAGGTCTTGAACCATGAGGAGTTCTGTTAGTTGGTGTGGGACTGTACCAGAAAGGACAGAAGTAAGGACGAAGTCCCAGTTAAGGTGGGAACATCATTGTTGAACAGGTAACTGCAGTATTGCAAAACTTATAGTCCCATCAGATTTGAGAGTTGAGGCAAACGGATTCCACTCACTCTCTGATTCTTTTATGACTATCAGTTTAAATATATTTGATATGTTTTAGATTTACCCGGGATTGTTTTATTATTATGCTGATTTAAATTAATTCTGTCTGGTAGTTCTGAGAATATATCCCTGCTCCACTGTACCATTTCTTTAACTTGCTGTCTGTCACCTGTGGGTTACTAACAATATTTCTACTGTCTTTACTCAGGATATGCTGTGGGTTTTTTAACTTCTTCAGCAAACATACTCACTAAAGAATCACGTTTTTTTTCCAAAGAGTCAACACATTTCTATGATATACCTCTTCAGGTTTCTCTCTTTCCAGTTTACCTCACGTCGGAATTTACTTCATGCACTTTATAACTCCTAAAGAGCCTTGCCACCAAGCAATAATTTATTTTTCAGCAGTGGGCACTGTCACCAGCAGTTTCTTCCCAGAGTGAAATACTGCTCTCTGAGTTTCATGTGCTCTTTCCATATGTTCTCTTTAGCCTATCCTGCATTTCTGTGTAATATCCTATTGTATTCTTAAAGGCAGCATTTCCTTATTGTCAGCCTTTCCTTGCTAGGTCTCCCAAGCCTTGTAGATGTCTGCTATACATTAGATTAAAGCTAGGACATCCAGTTGAGGCTTGATGTACTTCCGTAACAGTGAAGTGAGCAGCTTGTCACAGGTTTTATAATCTTGTTCTGTAGGTTTACAAAGAATGGATTTTAAATTTAGTTAAAGCATTTGACTAACTCTTCTGTTTTGGGTGGTATACAGAGGTTCCCAGTTCTTTGCCTGAAAGAATTGGAATAATACATGCATTACTCTGGGCATGAATGGGCATCAGTGCTTCATAAGGATTTTCATTGAATTCCAACCATCGAAAATAGTAACACCAGTGATTTCACTATAGTCTTTGCATTTACCCATGTTAGGAGGACAACATCAGTGGACTTTGTGGAGTAATCAGTAATTACCAGTACATAATGGTGGTCTTTGCTTCACTTCACAAGGAGACATACAAAGTCCATACCTATTCACTCATATGGGACCTCTAGTGTAAATAAGGATACCAAAGGGTTCTTAAAAATCCTGGGGTAGGTGCTATGTTATAGCATTCTGAGGAAGCTGCGCAGAAATTTTGTTTCCTACATAATACCTGTCCAGTAAAACCTAACTAATATCACTGCCTTCATTTCATCACTTCCTAAATTTCTACTCAGAATATGGCCTTGTGCCTGTTGCATTATGAGAGGTTTAAAAGATTTTGTAGTATCTGTTCTCTTTTTTTTTTTAGCTACATTATAAAAAAAGTCATTTTCAATTCAAGATATGGGCATGACGTAGTACTTCCACTCACTTCTTGCTATGTTTTCCCAGCTCTGCTTTGAGTGTTATATTCTCAGTGAGTTTTTCTTTAAATTGACAGGGCTTATGTGGAGACCAACCAGGTCAGCATTACTGTCATCCATAGTCTGGATGGGGGCTGTAGCATCATCAACTATAGAAATTGGTACTGCTTTCTCTGTTCTGCCTAGCTCTTTCTCTAGATAGGACAGCCCACAAAAATAATTCTGTTTGATCCACTGTGTTGGAAGGTGTCTTCAACTTATTTCTTTTTCTATTTCTAGCACGAGTCCTGTTTTTTATACGTGTTTGGTTTTCTGGTTAAGGCTCTGTTGGCTACCTTCCTATTTGTTTGCTTGTCATATGGCTTATCTTTCTCCCTCTGAGTTTCTACACTTGTTTTTTTCTTTCTCATAACTAAAGGCCCTTCTTCACAAATATCTGTATTGATTTCTACCAGTACTTTGCTGACATTTTATGCAGAATATCTTTTATTATGACCTCCTCACTGACGCTTTCTAACCTAATTTAATTCATAGTCTTAGTAATCAGAGTCTTTTGGGCAGACTCAGAATTATATTGTTTCCCCCGATCCAGATATTACTGACATTGGAAGCATCTAATTCCACAGCCTTATGTTTATTTTGGCTGTGTAACTCTGCCAGTAGATCTGGGTTTGCTCCCCCCCCCCCTCACATTTTCTACAGCTCTTTGAAACGTGGAAAGTCTTGCCCAATTGCTATATCATGTACCGAGTTAGGCACTAAAACTGTGGAGTGTGACACCTTACTTAAATGAGTTTGCAGTTCTTCTTTGGCTATAAGGTACTTATTGTCCCTTGTGTATACACATTACCTCAACCTTCTTATTGCTGTTCAATTTATAATTACAAGCATATTGTGTTCTAATTAAAGTAATCATGCCTTTCTGACTCTAACAATCCTTGTCATTTCTTTCCATCTACAAGGATAGTCCATTTAATACATTTAGTAACAACACAATGGAAAATGATAAATTCATACCTCTCAACATCTTAGCCTAAAAAATCTGGACAAAGCCAAAAGTAATGGGGGAGGGGGAGACAAAGGCCCAAAATCATGGATAGATTTTAAATATTGCTCTTATAAACTTAGAAAGTTGATAGGATAAAAGGTTTTGTGTTTACATGCATTTTCTGAAGGACATAAAGTTTAAAACTCAAATGTCTGTCATTATTTAGTGATTTCCATGCTCAGTTATTTGGCAGAAAACCGCAAATTTTATGAAGAACAGAGCAAAAATATCAGGCAAAAATCTGGACATTCTGTGAAAATCTGGACAGTTGAGAGGTATGGGTAGACTCTATAATTCTGGAAGCTAAGCACTCAGCTTAACAACATTCCATTGGTTCACCTTCAGATACAGGTTACTTAACAGCTGGTCAACCATTGTTAGTAGATGTCGCTGGTATATTGGCATTCTCCTAATCTGTACAGTACTTTGCTATATATCCTTTCTCAACACATTTAAAGCAAATTACGTCAGTGAATACTAATTTTTGTTCACTGTCAGCCATATAAAGTAAATACTAATTTTATTTGCTTACAGGAATAGACACATACTTAGCTGAGGGCTTGTTAGCAACCATTACTGCATGCAGGTCTGATTTAAGATCTGTACTTTGAAACAATACCAAATGTTCTACTAAGGTGGCTAGCTGTTCAGAGATTTGTACATTATTTTGAAACAAACAATTTTGAAAATCATCAGGCAGTGCCATCATAAATCTCTCCTCTACCAATATGTGTAAAATGTTTCCTACATCATTCACACAGGGTCTTAACTACAGTTTCAGTGTGTTTCAAATCAATTGTTTGGCATCTTAACAATTTATCTATATTGAATGTTCAGTGATTAAATGTGTCTGCCTGTGCATTTGGTGAAGTACCTGTACTGGCTAAAAGTTCCTTTTTCAGTTTTTGATAATCATGGGCATCTGAACCTCCTGTATCTATGTAAGCTTCCAGAGGGCTCTCTGCAAGATGGGCAGGTAAGATTCTGGTACAGTCTGTTGAGGACCAGTTCTTTCTTGTTGCATATTTCTCAAAGCCTGCATAGTATGCTGCATTATAACTGTCTGCTCCTTTTTTCAGCAGTGGACTGATTCTCAGGTCTGTGGGTGGTTGACCGGTTGAAGAAACTTTCTGTTGTGTACAACAACTTGCTGTTGAAATTTGTTTGATAGCCACACTTCTGGAATAACTTCTTTCCTGGAGACTAAGTATTTGCAGTAGAAGCAGTATAGTTTTCTGGCATTTGTCTTGGATGATCCTCAGTACCTGTACTGACCTTCCCCAAGGTTTTAGTAACCTCACATATTTAAGACTAACCACAGCAAGTACAATAGTCAGTGCAAACAGCAGTACTACCTCAGGATTGTAAGGAATTAAAGTACACAAACTCTCAGCTGCACAGTTCACAGGTTTTATAACAGGACTTTTCCAAATTCTTTCTCTGATAGTGCATACCCTTTCCTGCAACAGATATATGCCACAGTTTATGACTTCCCACACAGGCATAGCAAACTTCACAGGCAAAACAGCCTTCATCTAGCTTTCCTTCACAGGAAAGTCAATAGGAACTTTTTCCAAGTAATACAAATATGGGGTTAAAGGTAAGCTCATTTGGCAAGTTTACTGAGCTCAGGTCTAAGATATATGTGGCTTCCTTTTTCCTGCCTGTAGAACTTTTATCTGCTGTCAATAACCCATCTTATCTTCTAGTGTATAACGGGTTAATTTGGACTTTCCTACTTTCCCTACTTGTACCCCTAGTGTTTAAAACTGGCAAAGGAACGTTCAGTTGTGTAAGTAAACTTACCATAATAGTAAATGTTTGAATGATCACTGCTGCAGTAGCCTTAACTTAAGTATATACTTTATATCCTGCCAGGGATATAACAGCTGGCCAGCTTTCAAAACTTCAGGGCACCTTCCACACACTCAAACCATTAGGCAGTTTGAGCTCTAAGAAGACAGTTTTGGACGCCAAGCCTTTTAGTACTTTTGTGCCAACTGAGAGAGGGAGGCTGAGCCATGAGAAGACATAGCTAGGAATAAAAATATATTTGCATGTATTCACACCCTGGAAAAGCAAAAACAAAAAGGAGAATGGACAGGAGTGGCTACTGTAGCAGCGATCATTCAGACATCTACTGTTACAGCAAGTTTACTTACACAGCTGTACTATGTTCTTCATATTGATCACTGCTGCAGTAGCCTTAGCTATATGGGTAGATTACCGTAGCTTACAACATATGGGTGGTGGTAGTTGAAGGGTCCAAGAACATCTGGAGAATGGTCCAAGTAAAACTTTGATCTAGACCTAGAGAAGGAACCAAGCTTGCAAAGTTTGTAAAAGTAACAGAGTGCAAATGATTAGTCTAGATAAAATCAATTTAGCTAACTGATCTAAGAGACTATCTCTCTCTCTCTCGCTACCCTCCCTCTGGGAGGAATAAATATGCCTTGTTGAAGTTTCAGATAGTTTATTCAGTTAAGTAGCTAGATGGACAAGTGTTCTTGTGCTAAACAACAGAACAAGAACACTTGTTCATCTACCTACATAACTGAATAAACTACTTGAAACTTCAACAAGTGTTCTTTATCCCTCCCACAGGGAGGGTATTTGAAAGAGACTCTCCTAGATCTGCTAGCTAAAGTGATTTTTTTTGGATGTAGACCTATTTATCAATATAGAGACTGGAAAAGCAATTGCAGCTGGAGCCATTTTTAAGTGGCCTGAGGGGAATTGGTCAGCAGTTAGGGTGGTTGGTTGTAGCTTATGTAGGAGTTTTTTAATGGTGATGGTAGGTACCGTGCTGAAGCCAAATAGCTGAAGATATTTAGCAGAGGCTGGTGGTAGTGAGAGTGTAGTGGAAGTATTAATGTTTGTGAGGGACAATATAGTCTGTATAAAATAGTTGTTAAACTGTCTGGGAATTGAATCAGTATTATTGTTGGATGTAGGGGTTGGGGTGGCAATTTGGCCTGGATGTAAAAGTTTGTTTATGGATGTCCAGAAGAGTTTTGGGTTGTTTTGATGTTTATTTTGGAGATGTTATAATATGGTTGCTTGACATGTTGTATCTGGTATTTTGTCCTATTCATTAGTTGCTTGAAAAGTTGAAAGGGTGGTCCAACCATGGACCCTGATAACTATAAACTCATTAATCTAACTAGCCTCATATGTAAAGCTTTGGAGAGCATTATCCCAGACTTCATTAATCTGGACATTGAAAATCTCTCAACCCTGGGTCCTCATCAATTTGGCTTTATCAAGGGAAGGTCCTGCCTCTTTAACCTTAATTTCTTTGAAAAAGTAACTGAAACAGTGGGTAGTGGTTTTGCAGCATATCTAGAGTTGGCTAAGGTCTTTGACACTATTCCCCATGCAAACATTATTGATAGACTTGTAAATCTGAATATAAAGCTTTATACTGTGTGATGGATAGCTTACTGGTTGTCTGACAAAACCCCATGTGGTTAGATTAGCAGGTGCCACTTTGTAAAGCAAAACAGTTACGAGTGGTGAACAACAGGGCTCAGTTTTGGGTCATCTTCTATTTGGAATATATTTCTCAGATCTTCAGGCCAGCACATCTGGCCTCTGGTTAGCTACATTTGCAGCTGACTGTAAATTGGGTGCTGTTATTTGATCATCAACTGACTCACAATAGCTCCAGCATGGCTTTGACTATGTTAACAATTGGTGCATGAACAATGGTCTCAAATTAAATGTAATAAAATGAGTATAGTATATTTTAGTGAACATAACAGTTTTACTTGCCATACAGGAGATGCAGCCCTCCAGTCAGACACTGTTGCAAGGGAGCTGGGTACTCTTGTCAATAATTCCTTAACATTTGACCATCAATTCTCCACAGCAGTTTCGAAAGCCTTTTATCTAGCCCATCTAATTTCCAAAGGTATTACCAGTAGATCCAAAGAAGTCTTAATTCCCCTTTATTCATATCTTATCAGACCCATTATTGAATATAATGCATCTTTTGGCATATATTTATTATTTATTTATTATTATTTATTTCCAGTTTGATTACCGGGGAAGTTCACTGGGCCCAGAGAGCCCGTTTTCAGTGGAGGCCCGGGGAGAAAAGCTCCATGAAACAGATTACAGAAAAGATAGCAGTCCAATAAAAATAAAAGTACAAGTACAAATACATATCAAATAATACAAAGCGTGAGCAATATTGCCCATAGTGGAAAATATTGTGCAGATACATTTTAACAAATTCACACAGTTAAAGTCAAAAGTCAATATCTGAACATATCACACAACTTAAGAGACCAGAGACATTCTTAACTAAAAGATCAGTGGCCAGAAAAATCTTAGTTATCAGGAGATACTGGCTGCCTTTTTTCTTTACTCAGTCTCTTACAAACTCCTCAGTGGAGATCTGTATCTAGCCTTTCATGCTAAGAAAGATCCAACCCTATTTGATCTTCTATTCCTTCACAAAACAAATAGTACATCAAATACTCGGTTAAAGGAATTAAACCTTCATCAGCAGATAAATAAGACTTCGCATGATAGATTCATATCCCAACATATCTTTCATTTCTGGAACAAGTTTCCAGTACATGTCAAGCACAGTAGCTCCCTTGCCTCCTT
This sequence comes from Protopterus annectens, assembly GCF_019279795.1. Classification (NCBI taxonomy): domain Eukaryota; kingdom Metazoa; phylum Chordata; order Ceratodontiformes; family Protopteridae; genus Protopterus; species Protopterus annectens. Next base: position 373,399 of record NC_056744.1, on the reverse strand, counting down.
CAAGGAAAACCTATATAATTGGATGGGTAGCCTCATATTCTCTCTGGGTCTATGTTGTCTTGCCCTTCTTGAAGTTAGAGGAAAATTTTGAATAGGATTTTTGGTTAGGCTTGTAATGCTCTGCAGACCAATTGCCTACTGTGCTGTGAAGCTATATCCAAAGCTAACATGGTCTTTGCTTCATAGGTTCATAGGTTCATACTAGGCTATCTGCCCTAGGGCATTTATAAGCCTAGCCAGAGTGTGTTTGGCTTTCGCCACCTATTTTAAATTAATTTTGCTATGCCCTTTTTTGAGGTTAGTATACTGTGCCTCTGGCTAACAGTGACACAGAAGTGATACCCGGGGTAAACCTATGATCTCCCATCCACTCATCAAGATTCCTCTTGAAGAGAGTCAATGAGGGACTCTGCCTAACCTGGACTGGGATTTTATTCCAGAGGGAAGGGAGCCTCTGGCTTATGAATCTGTCCCTCCAGCATGTCCTATTTATTTCAGTGCTGAGGTTCAAGTCTCTCGAGTGAGTAGCTCGATGGGATTTGGATTTTCTGAGGTGCAGCATTTCCATTAATTCCGGGTTGGACATGGCTTTACACATCAGGCACAGATCGCCTCTGAGCAGGTGGTATGCCACTGAGTAGAGCTGGAGTTTCTTTAACCGGGCAGCATATGGCATCTGTTTGAGCCCTTTGATCCTCTTGGTGAGGTACTTTTGGGGTCTTTCCAGTTGCTGCAGGTGTCTGGTAAGGTACATCCCAAAAGGGGCATTGTACTCAATTATGGGCCTGATGAGGGATGAGTAAAGAGGCATGATGACCTCCCCTGATCTAGATGCGAATCCCTTCATGATTAGGTGGGCTATATAAAATGTTTTTCTAACTACTTTGGCCACGTGGTTGTCAAATGAGAGATTGCTATCAACTTGGGTCCCCAGGTCCCTAATTACTTCTTCTGTACTTAATGGATTGCCACCTATGTGGTAATTTGTGGGCACTTTGTTTTGCCAAAGGGATGACTATACACTTTTTGGCGTTTAGCTTGAGGCCATGGCTCTGGCACCAGTTGTCTGTTTCTATGAGACCCTTTTGGAGGATGCTTGTGTTGGCTGGAGAGTCGATTATGGTGCCCAGTTTGCAGTCATCTGTGAACTTGGTCAGCCACAGTCCTTCCGCGTTGGCCTGTACCTCCGAGAAATATATACCGAACAAGAGCGGTCCCAGGACTGAGCCTTGTGGGATGCCACTTGTAACTGGTTTGGAGTCTGACATGGCTCCAGCAATTCTAACCATGTGGGTTCTGTCCTTGAGCCAGTTTGCAACCCATCTAGTGACATAGGGGTTTATATTTAAGCTGGTGAGCTTATCTATAATGCCCGAGTGGGGTATTGTATTGAAGGCTTTTGCGAGGTCTAGGTAGGTTGTGTGGACCACCTTCCCCTCGTCAATGGCCTTGGTGACTGTTTCAAAGAAATCAACCAGGTTTAAGAGGCAGGATCTGCCCTTAACAAAGCCGAACTGGGTAGGATCCAGTGTCTGTAGGTCCCCAATATCTTTATTTATGAGGTCCATGATGATCCTTTCCATAGCTTTGCAGACCAAGCTAGTCAGGCTTATGGGCGATAGTTTCCAGGATCCGTTGAGGCACCACCTTTGTGGAGAGGGACCATTGTTGCTGTACGCCACTCTTTGGGTACATATCCTGTAGTAAGGCTGAGATTGAACAGTAGTTTTATGTTTGGGTTTAGCTCTTCTTGGAGTTCATGTAGGGCAGCCGGGACACCGTCTGGTCCCATTGATTCTGTGTTTTTGCTTTGGAGAGGCGGCTCTTACCTGAGCATCTGAGATGTCAGGGGCAGCACTCTGCTGGGATAGATATTTGCCCTTTTGGTGGGAGAAGTTTGCGCTGAACCTGTCAGCTAGGATGTTGGCAATGTCTGTGGGTTCGGTGTATTTTTTGTCATTTTGGACTAATTCTGAGCATATCTGGGAATTCCCACCCAGGTTCCTAACATAACTAAAGAAAGCCTTGTGATTATCCTTAGTGTCCTGTGCAATTTTTCTCTCAAAGCTGGCCTTAGACGATTTTATGAGTGCCCGTAGTTTTTTGCTAATACTGATCAGAGATGCCTTCCCTTTTTGGAATTTTGCTCTATCATGTAGTAGCTTCCTCCTTCTATTGTATAGTTTGTTTATGGCTGGGGTCCACCAGACAGGACGCCTGCCATTGCAGGATTGGGTCTTGGTTTTATTTGGGATTGCATGATCCATGCATTCCTGAAGGTGTTCATAGAATGCATTTATAAAGGATTCTGCAGTCTGGGCCGTATTTTCCACAGGCCAGAGAGCTTTGAAGGATTCCACCTCGGTTTTGAGGAGTGTGAAATTTGCTTTAGAGAAGTTTTTCACTGTGGTTTTCTGGGCAGGGGGTGGGGTCGGGATGTGAATATCCAGTGAGATTAGTTTATGGTCTGATCTTACCAGTGAGGGATACACTTCTGGTCTGGAGTATAGAGTCCCCATGTTGGTGATTATCAGGTCCAGTATGTTTACCTCTCTTGTGGGAGTGGTAAAAAGTCGTTCCATAGCATTTGAGTTTATAAATTCTAGGAACCTTTGGGCTAGGGTGTTGGAGCTAGAGTGAGCAGTGAGCCTTTAAATGAAAGTTTGGGGGTGTACTTCATCACTGTTGTATTGTCTGTAACAACTTGCAGGTGCAGAGGACCAAAGGTGGTTCAGAGTTGAGTGCCTTGACCAGGGCAAGCATCTCAGAACTTTTTAAATTCCAAGACATTCATCAAATGTAAACTCAAAAAATACACAGTATATATATATATATATATATATATATATATATATATATATATATATATATATATATGTTTTAAAATGTGGTTATTTTTTCATCTTAAACAATTTTTAAGTTTGCATTTGATGAATGTCTTAGAATTTGAAAAGTTATTTTTTATAAATTATGTTTGTTAAAATGTTCTTGTGTTAAAATGTGTTTGTAGCGCATTTCATTTGAGCATTAAGGTAGTTGTATCTTTAAAGGATTGTGAAGGGTGATGACATCACTCATTTTTAACAGTATTTAAAGGCTGTACTATGGAGTGTAGTTAAGATTCTGATGAAGTCCCCAGTTTCAGGGGATGAAAGCGCTCAATCTGTGTCTTTGCATGTTGGAAGAATAAAAACAGCTTGTACTGAATAGTTTGGCTGACTGGTAGTGTTTCCTACTGCTTCACAGTGTATGTTTTGGACTTTTTTAATTATATTTTACACTGTGGTTACTTTTGTTTTTTTATTTATGAATTCCAGAAAACGTTGAGCAAAAGAGTTGGTACATGAGTAGTTTTCCCAGTTAATGGTGGGGTAGTTGAAATCGCCCATTATTAGGGTGTTGGGTTGTACCCTAATATTTTCCAGTGTATCAAGAAATTAGTAGTGGGAATCCTGGAGCATGGTGGGGGATCTGTAGCAAGCTACAATTTGGATTGTGGTCTTGCCCAGAGTTATTTGCATTTGGATAATCTCGGATGCATTATGCTAAGCAACTAACCTGGAGGTGTGGATATCCTTAATGAATATGGACACTCCTCCACCTTTAGTGTTTTGATCCAGGTTAGGTGGCCGAAAGGTGTGGAATGAATTATAGCCTGGTAATGCAGGGGTGCTCTTTGGAGCCTTGAACCAGGTCTCTGTCACTGCACAGATGTCGATGTTCTCCATTTTAAGGAGTGCCTCGAGTGAGTGTATTTTGAAGTTTAGACTTCTAAGATTGAGTAGCATTACCCTCAGATTTTGCTTCCTTGTACCTGTTATGGTGGTGCATTTGTCATTTGAACCTTGCCTAAAAAAGGCACTATAGGCATGGCAAAATCATTAGCCAGTATCCAGAATCCCAAGGGCGACAGGTGCAGGCCATTTCTGGCAAAGCATTGTGGTTTGTCGATCATGTCATCCCAGGCAGACAGATACTGGATCCCCTTAGAATGACACCAGAAGCTTAGCCAATTGTTGAAGTCAATCATTTTGTCCTTGTACTGTGGTATCATTCTGGGTGATGGCAGGATGCTACGCAGGGCTAGGGTCATACCTACCTGGGCTATAAGATCGGAGAGGTCCTCCATGTCTCTTTTCATGTAGTCCAGGGAGGTATGTCTCAGGTCATTCACACCAACATGGGCAATGACAGAGTCATATTTGTACTTGTGGAGTGAACTGAGTGTGTGCATTATGTTTTGGATCCTAGCACCCGACAGACAGCTGACAGTAACTTTCTCCTTGTTTAGTCTGGTGAGTGGAACATCAGTGTGCCTGACTATAGAGTCATCTATGACTAGAGTGTTGGGTACGTTGTTATGCCTTATGGGCTGTGGTTGAGTGGCACACTGAGATTCTGAGCTATGTGTCATTTGGATTGTGTTGGGGGTGGAGGTTGCTTGCGTTTCTGCTTTGGAGGTGTCTGTTGCTTGGGCAGATTTTTATTGAGAGCCTCCGCAAATGTAGATGTGTGTTTTGTGTTTCTATGCATGTGCTTTGGTGGTGTAGGTTTTGAGGGACTATGTGATGAGTGTGGTGTGGTGCACGTGTTTAACTTCTCCTCTTGACTGTCTAGTCCAGTCTTGGCTGAAGAAATCTTTGCTTCCAGTTTGCATCTCTGACAGGTTGTAGTGTTGGGTGGTAGGAGGAAAGGGTTGTCTGTGTACATGAGGCAATTGCTACATTGCCCAAGATGACCAGATTCATCAGGTAGACAGGATAAAACACTGGGAGCTGACCCTTAGACATGCCTGGATAGGTGCTTATATAGTAAGTACTAAAAACTGTTTTCCTCTAGACAAGTGAGGAAAATTGAGTGCTGTAGTAATTTATAGCTTATTTAGTGCTTACAACAAGTTCTGAACAAGTGCTGAGCTCAAAGAAACAGATTTCCATGCTAAAACTAAAAAACTGGGTAGTTCTAAGGGAAATCTGAAGAGCAGACTTTATGGTGCCGGAAATAGTTTAACCCTAGCTAAGCGGTGATGGATAAAGTGTATTTTCTTTTTTTAATATAACATTAGCAAATGAGCAAACTGATTTAAACAAATTAACCAATTAACCAATAAAAAGCTAAAAACTGATCCCCGTTCCTGCAGTCTTTGATCAGACAAGTTCTAACAGCACACTCCTGCCACTAGGGTGCAGGGGAACCTTCTCCAGAAAAAATATGGCCTGGATTAGTGCTCAAGTTATACAAACAAAGCTAGATTCAGCAGGTCTGAATCTAGTCTATGCTACAGCAAACAAGGCGTACCAAATTCAGAAAGAAACAGTTCAAATAAGCAGGTACAATAAGCCTTTAACCAGAAATTCCCAGCTCAGAAGGGCAGAATCTAGCCTCTCCTCCCACAAGAGTGCAGACCACAAACCTTTTAAATGTAAAATAACTGGCCTGAAGCCCAAGTGCTTAAACACTAACTAATACTAACTAATACACTTTAAGAATAACAGACACTGAGCCTTCAATCAAAAATTCCCAACTTAGAAGGATGTAAGCTACCTGTCCTGCCACAACAGTGCAGACCACAAACATTCCTAATGTAAAACAACTGGTCTGAAGCCCAAGTGTTTAAACCAAAAGGCTTAGAATAACAGTTAAAATTTAATCAGGCTACTACCAAGCAGTAATAAATGCAGCAGGATAAACACAACTGAGTACTTTTAAGAAGAGGCAAAAGCAAATTAAAGTAATAAAGTAGGAAGAAACACAAATACAGTAAAAGCAGATGAATAAAGGGATTGGAAAATGATCCAATTACTATATCTGACCGTACTCTTCTTAAAACTATCCTTTTCCTTGACCCTACATCTTTGGACAGACATCCTAGTGTAAATCTGATTTTGTATAGGGCTGCAGCATTTTAAACCAGGATTTCTCAGTTTTGTCCATCTAGGAGGGCTGAACCAGAACTTAAACTTATCCCCAGGAGAACAGTGGGATATTTTTAATGATCAATGGGTATTAGGCCTATATTGACATATTAAAAAATATAAATGTTAGGATGTCTTTTCTCTAGTAAAATTATTTAATATATTGCAACTGACAAACCTGATTTCTGTATGTCAGACCAGAAACATGTTTATGCTGCAAGCCAGATAACTTTATAATACTGCTTTGTTCTGAAACATTGAAAAGTTGAGTGCTTGAGTGAATCAGTAAGAAACATAAATATGCCTCTGTAGTTTGGCCTTGTTTTGCTACAGGTGTTGTAATTCAATACAGCTTTGTTTGTGTAACTTTGCAAATCAAGTCATAAGAAAGTGCAGAGCATATGAGAAATATGCTGACCAACAGCCTGTGAATAATAATTGAGTATTTGTACTGCCAGTTAACATTGTGAATTATGATTGGAAAGAATATTCCAGAACCTGTCTGCTCCTTGTTTTGATGTCGATAGATGTTTGTGGTAGTCTGTATGCTGTTAGTGTCTAAGTTTGTTATTAGTATAGCTTAGATGTCCTGCTATCTGTTTGGACAATAAATGTTTTTATAAACTGCTTTCAATGTCTTAGTTGTTTTATACTAATAATGGATGGAAATAAGGAGAAGAACGAACTTCTTAACATTTAGTAGAGGTGTTTAAGGGATGCAACACCAAAGCATTCCTTCATTAAAGGACTGATGGGCTGACTGAGGAAATCAGCAGGAGCACCTGCAGACAAAGCAGTAAAAATAACACGACGTAAAGATCGGATCCGGAATCTTTAAATTAACCAAAATGAAAAGACCCTGAAACATCTTCTGTTAAGTGCAGATTGTAGGGAGGCTAGACCAACAAGATGTCAACTCATAAAGGGATTCATCTTGAAAAAATGGAACTTGTGAAAGGAAAAACAACTTCAAAATGATCAACACACGGCAGGTTCAGGTTAAGGCACTTTAATCTTGCAGCAAGGAGGCAAAAACGTGCTAATACAGAGTTTGTCTAACTAGAATCAGGAAGTGAAGCTATTCTTATACATTTCTTACAAGGCATTGCCTACTAAGCTGACGTAATAAATTACAAGTTCTTTCAATATTATTTCATAGAAGCTGTTTGTCCATGATTTTCTGCTGGCATATCAAGTTTACAAAAAAAACTTCCTAAGAAAAACAATGTGGCCTTGATGACCACCGGTCAGATATGACTTCTCACTATGCAATGTTACCATTCAAGGTACTATGGCTAATGTGAGCACAAAGCAAGTACAGATTATAGTTAATTCCTTCAAGCAGTCTTTGTTTGATGTATCTTTTCTTTTCCGCAGCTGTGCATGTTCCCATAACACAAACAGAGCTGATTGTTCATATTCAATCACATTATAGAAAACAGTATTGTTCTATTCATTCACTATTCATTCATTTTCCTGACCTAGCAGATAATCACTTGCTTCTCAGTAAACATGAATTTTGCTGTGCTAGCAAATACTAGGTCAGAGAGCATCTTGCAATTTCAGAAAGCATACTGCAGTTTGAAAAAGCATCTTATAATTTCATACAGAATTAAGCTGTACATAAAATAGAATGAAATGTGTTAACCCTTTTAGCTTCTAATAAGCACTAAACATATATATTAATACATATTTTTCTAACATTCCCCCTGTTAATACTTTTTATTCTATTTTCAAAAGCATAAACAGTTGCTTCTTCTCCTAACCTCTTTCTGTTCAGAATTTGCAGTTAAGAGAGTCATTCAGTTTAAACTTATGAAAGTGTTTCATTTTTTAACAGTTCTTCAATTTCAGTACTTTGATATAAAGTCTCAGAAACTGACATGTCTATAAAATCTTTGATTAATCTTTTCATGCAATGAACACCACAACAAACACCACTCCTAATAGGAGTAATCCCACACAAATGGCAATCAGGATGTTCATTAGGATGCTACCCCACCCCCCAAACAAATTCTGGAAAAAATCCATCAGTGGGTTTGGGCCTGGTTTGGTCATGGTCGACACTTGCTGAATCACCTCAAGATGGTCGTTTATCTCATGCTGGTTGTCAGGAATATATGAACAGCACTCCTCTTTTATTAAAGTGCACGTACCACCTTTCACCGCTAGGGTAAAGTCAAGAGCCATGCGGTTTTGAAGCACCACAGTTCTCATAGCGTTCAGTTCATCAGTCACTAATTCGAGAGCAGAAAAAGTTGCATTACTCATTACTTTGAGAAGTTTGGACAGTTTTCTCAGCTCCCAAATCGATTTCACTGCGCCATATGCAGGGGCTATACCTGCCCACGATATGATAGTGTCACTCAAGTCCATGTGTGTCAGTTTATCTTTATTTTTCACGGAGTTATGGTTTCTCCAGCCTGCTTTGATTCGTCCCATTGGATTCGCAGGTCTCTTGATTGGATTTCCAGGTTTCTTGGTGACCTCTCTGACATTTCAAATTTTTCCCTGAGGCAAAACTGCAGTGTGTCGTATGGCCGGAACCAGGTAACCCAAAAAACAACTGCTGGACCAATTCTCAGGTAACCATTTGTATGCCTTTTTCCCACACACAAAATAACAATTCTCTTTAGTATTAATATATACTTGCCCTGCATGAAACATTTTCTTATCAATGATAGATAGTTGTTTAAAAAGAACAGGATTATGTTGCACCTCATCAACCGTTTTGTGCATAAGTTCAAAATATGAGTCATAGTTTGTATCACAAATATAACCTACATTATTAGCTTTGATATAACATTTGTAAGGAACAGTCACATTACAATTGCTCCAACCCACCTGTACAGTATCATTTTTGTAAAAACATACACTTCCCTTTTGTGTAACAGGCAGGTACAGTGCTATTTTGTCTTGTGATTTCACAGTTGTAGTATCAAAAATTTTCCCAGGTCTCATTGACCCCTAGGGGGACAGTAGTCATTAATAATCCCCCGTATGCTGTTGGTATAGCTGTGCAGATCCAGCAATTCAAAACATTAAAAGTTTCAGCATACACATATTTAATTGCTTGGTAAGTGTTAAAGTTCGGATGCCAGTCTATAAGTAACGAATCTCGTTTATTCAGTTCAGCTCGTGTGGCTGGAAAAAGGAAAGGCCACAACAAAACGATTAATGTTATCAGTATGGCCAACAGAATGATCATGCAATACTTCTGAGGTTGTTCAGCATTTCTATTTGTTCCGTATCTGGTCATTTTGTTCTTGTGTAACGGTAACAAGTTTTTTGCCCAGTCCAAAGTTTTTAACCAATTTACAGTATGTCAGATGAATCCAGGATGCTTGCTCTGCGATCTTGACTGCAGTGGGTGTTGACAGTAGCACTTGGTACGGCCCTTCCCACTTCGGTGTGGTCCAATTCTTCTTCTTGATAACTTTCACCCAGACCCACGTGCCTGGGACTACTGCTGCTTCCGATGATCTGGTTTGTTCTTTATCTGAAACAGAATTTAACTGCAAAAGTTGTTTATTACTTAAAAGTCATCTCATATATTCTGCAAGTGAACTGTCGGCCTCCTGGTCTGCAGGCATGAGAGGTTTCCACTGAGGTATATAATATGCCCTCCCAAACAGTATTTCAAAAGGAGTTAGCCCCTTTGCATTTGGAACAGTTCTCATGCTCAACAGTGCCAGAGGCAGGCAGTGCACCCAATTCTTTTACTAATCAATTTCCTAAGTTTGTTTTTCAAAACCCCATTATGCCTCTCTACTAATCCTGCGGATTGGGGGTGGTATGCACAATGGTACTTTAAGGAAATTCCGAAATATCAGCTCAACTGTTGTATAGTTTGATTTACAAAGTGTGTGCCATTGTCACTGTAGATCTTTTCCGGTATGCCAAATCTAGGAATAATTTCTTTAACAAGGACTTTTGCAACAGTAGCTGCATCTGGATTTCTGGTCAGAAAAGCTTTCACCCATTTGGAAAACATATCTATAATGACAAGACAATATTTCTTATTTTCACATTTGTTTAGTTCTATGAAATCCATACAGATAGTATGGAAAGGGTACGGTGGTGTTAGGAAACTCCCTTGCTTAAGCTTCAATGCCCCTTGTGCATGATGCTTGTTACAAACATGGCATGCTGCACAAAAATTTTTTGTGTAGTTTGTAAATCCATATGCAGTGAACACTCGGTTCACTAACTGTACCATCCCCCCTGTTGAGACATGGCACTGCCCATGGCTCAACAAAGCTGCATATCTAAACACGTTAGACGGCAAAATTGGTTTTCCTTCTTTGGCGATGTACAGCCCTTTCTCAAGAATTGCTCCTCTTTTTATCCATTTCTGTTTTTCTATTTTCGTAGTAAGTGTCTGCATTGTTTTTAACATTTCTAAATCTAAAATCTCAGAAGGTTGTAATTCCTCACTCAAAAGAAATACTTCTGAAGCTGAAGCTGCCTGCTTTGCAGCTGTATCAGCTCTCGCATTACCTTTTGAAAGCCTATCCTGTTGCTTGGTATGAGCTACACATTTACAAATAGCTACTTTCTGAGGTAACTGAATAGATTCTAACAAATCTAAAATAAATTGCGCATGATTAATCGGTTTACCAGTAGATGTTATCATTCCTCTATTTTTCCACTGTTGTGCTAAAACATGTACAGTAGAAAAAGCGTACTGGCTGTCAGTAAAAATGTTCACACATTTACCCTTTGCCAAGGTGCAAGCCCTTGTCAAGGCAATCAATTCTGCTGCTTGTGCAGATAAGTTGTGTGGTAAAGACTTCGCTTCTAAAGTCTCAGTATCAGAAAATACTGCATACCCCACTAGGTTCTGCCCTGTAGGACCCCTACTGCATGAGCCGTCCACGTAATATGTCACCTCAGCATCATCCAAGGGAACATCCGTTAGATCTTTTCTAGGCAGTGTCTTTTGCTCAATCTCCTGCAGGCAGCTTTGTGGTTTGCCATCCGCAGGGGTCGGGAGCAAGGTAGACGGATTTAAAGTTGTACATCATTCAATTGTCATATGAGGTTGGCTCAAGAGTATAGTCATACAGGAAAGATGTCTAGCAGGAGAAAGATATGCTACTTTTTCTTGCAGTAAAATAATTGCGACTGCATGAGGCACTCCCAATGTGAGAGGGTGGAACAACACTACTGAGGCCAAAGCCTGTACTGCCATTGCAGCTGCAACTACTGCTTGTACACAGTGGGGCAGGGATCATGCCACTGGGTCCAGCTGTGATGAATAATAAGCTATGGGGCGTTGCTTATCCCCATGTTGCTGTGTTAATACTGATGTCATGTAACCTTGCTTACAATCTACAGTTTGGAAAAAACATTTATGATGGTTTGGTAATCCTAAAACTAATGAGGACGCTATCAGTTGTTTCAGTTTGCAGAAAGCTGATTCTGCTTCTGGTGTCCATTGTAATAAATCTTGTGCTGCCATAGGCTTCTTGTATATCAAGTTGGTCAGTGGAGCAGACTCCAAGGCATAGTTTGGAATCCAACTTCGACAGAAATTAGTCGTGCCCAGGAAGGACATCATTTCCTTCTTGGTAGTCGGTTTGGGTGCTTGTAAAATTGCTATTTTCCTATCTTCATCTAATGTTCTGCCTTCTTTGGATATTACATATCCCAGGTATTTAACCTGCTTTCTCTAAAGCTGCAATTTGTTTTTGTTTACTTTATATCCTTGAGTGGCTAGAAATTGTAGTAATGCTTTATTTATTTATTTTTATTTATTTAACATTTGTTGACCGGGAAAGTCCAACTAGGTTCCACAGATCCTGTTTTCAGCGGAGGCCCGGGGAGAAATGCTCCAGAAGCATGTCTTTGGAATGTGGGAGGAAACCGGATGCTATGGTATCTTCTCTGCATTCTTGCTGGGTGGGGGCTGCCAGCAGGATGTCGTCTACATAAAGTAAAATTTGGCTGCCTCTTGGTGGGCTAAATCCCGCCAAGTTGCTTGCCATCTCTTGTGCAAATATTGTTGGGCTTTCACAATACCCCTGTGGTAGTCGCGTGTATGTATACCTTTTCCCCTGAAATGTGAATGCAAACCAATGTTGGCTGTCAGGGTGTATCGGTATCGAAAAGAACGTATTGCTAATATCTACCACAGAGAAATACTTCTGTTGAGGTTTCAAATCATTCAATAGGGTGTGTGGATCTGGCACCGTAGGTGCTCTAGGTATTACTGCATCATTTACAGCTTGTAAATCTTGGACCATACGCCATTCTCCGTTTGCTTTCCTGACAGGAAATAAGGGTGTGTTACATGGTGAATCGGGAGATTCTACCAGTACTCCTTCCTTAAGTAAAGCTGCTATTATAGGTTTGATTCCTACTTCTGCATCCTTTCTTATGGGATACTGTCTCTTTTGAGGTCTAAATGCTGATTTTGGCGTAATAGTAACTGGTCCTGCTGTACGAATTAGTCCTACATCTGATTTCCCTGTTGACCAGAGATTTTCTGGTATGCTCCATAAAGCTTTTTCTTCCTCTTCTAGTAAGAGTGCTAATCAGCTGTCCTCACTAGACTGCAAGTGTACAGCTGGGTGTGTCTGCATTATCCAATTTAACTTCTGCTTCTGTACTCCCTGTTCTGACAATTCTAACTCTGTTTGTTTTTCCCACTTTGTGACTTTTTCTCCAAGGTCTGCCCATTTCACATTCTTGTCCTTAGTTAAACTAACATGTGGTAATCAATTAGATTTATAGAGTGCAAAGAATTCCTGGGGCAATGAGCAGCTAACTACACTGTTCCCTTCTGTATCCCAGTACAGATTACGTAATACTAATCTGTTTGCATGGTTTTTAAACAGTTCTTGCTCATATTCATTATCAGGTCCTGGTGTGTTACAATAATACAGAGTACAGTGCAACAAATGCTGTTTATCAGTGTCAAGGGAGGGGGACTTACTGATGGCTACATTCATCAGTTCTTTGGTTGCTGCCCCTGGACCAGTCGTGACTAAGTCCTGGCTGTACCAATAAAATGTTTCACCCTCCGGTCGCACCACAAAAGTATCCATTTGTCGCTGTGCTTCCATACCCTGCATAGTCGGTACTACTGTTATGCCAAATATCTGCATAAGATCTCTGCCCAAAAGGTTTACTGGGCATTTTGCAGAAACAACAATTTTGCTTTTCTGGGTCATCCCTGAAATAGGGTCAGTTATTGCTATCTTATGGGAGAGTGGCTCCCGATACAGCTGTCCATTAGCTGCTTTCACTAATATGTAATCAAGTGATTCTGAATTTTATGGTAGTTTGGAAGGATGTATCAGGGTTCGTGAAGCCCCTGAGTCACACAGGAATTTAACTTCCCTCCCCTCTACCAGAAGTGTAACTTCCGGTTTCGTGTCTGCTAAATAGAGCTCTAGGCTCAATAATGCTAAGTCCAAAATTTCACTTTCTTCACCATCGGTGATTTCTTGTACTTCCTCTATTTCTTCTATCACATTCTCTATTCCCTCTATCACATTTGCATTTGTCTTTTCTTGGTTATTCCCTTCTAGTGATTCTTGACTATCATATAGTCAGTCCTCACCCTCCTTATCTTCCATGGCTACCTTCTTGTTTTGCTTGCAATCCCTTGCTAAATGTCCCTTCTTTCTGCACTTAAAACATTCACCCCTTTTCTTTCTCTCTTCAAATTCCTCTGATCATTTATCAGATTGTTTGTTTCCCTGGGCATTTTTCTTGCCCTTTTTTCCGGACTGTACTACATAACTTCTGCTCCATCTTCTACAGAAAATACTTGGGCTTTCTTTTTCTTTTTACTATTAAAATGCCTTTCTATGTCTAGCATATTCAAGTAGTGACTGTAATCTACTCGTTCGATGGTCTACCATGTGTTTTGTAATAAAGCTGCTTATAGGCAAAATACTGCCTTTCAAAAATGCATTCTTTAATTGCTGCTCATATGGGGAATCATGTGTTTGGTCTTCAGGTACCTGCATTCCACAATGGTTGTTAAAACACTCTAATAATCTAGCATAATATCTGTCAACAGTTTCACCTTCCTGTTGAATGCATTGATTAATGCAAGTCCAGTCTGCCCTAGGCTTCCACTTCTCAGAGATTCAGTCTGTTAGACCTTTCACTCTGTTATCCAGTTCTGCATTGCTATGTGGGAGTGGCTTGTGTTCTGCGTCATGGGGATTCCAGTTGCCACTGATTATGCGCCAATCTGGACCTACGATTTGTCTAACTACTTTTTCTACTTCTTCTCCATTTAAATGATAACTTAACCTCATGCCCTGTAAGTCTTCTAAGAATTTTCTAAAATTAACTTTTGGATGGGGAATTCCCTCTGTGGCTTTCTGGATGTCTTCCGGTGTCCACGGTCTATACACTAGGAGAGTTGAGTCCTGTCCTGCCTGAGGATTTGGTACTTCTATGAGTGGACATATCTCTTTTTCACTCATAGCTCGTGAATTTTTGTTTATTTCATATAACTCAGTATCCTCTCTTAAGTTACGTGTTCGAGACATAGTCTCGATGGGATCTCTAACATATGGTCTTGGCTTTGCGGTAACAGCTGGGTATAGTGGAGGTGGACCAGCTTGTCCACTCGCTTCATATTCTGGTGTGGGAAGCGGAGGGGGTGGAGGGGCTGACGCTATTACCAAATTATTGTCTTCTTTATCTAGAAACATAGCTTTTGAATTATTACTTTTTTGTTCCCTACGGTTTGCTTCCTCAATCCACCTGTGTGCCTGAGGAATACCCAGTGACGTTGCTTTTTTACCTGACCTTTTGCATCGGTTTTAAGCTGTTTGACAAGTTTAATAAGTGAGGATTTTTCTAATTTGCCATTAAATTCATATTTATTAAACCATTTTGTATAGTATCTAACATTGTCGGCACGCTGTAATTGCATATATTTTGCATCTTCGGTTAGCGGTGGGTCTTAGGAACATTTTGTGCACTTATTACCCATACTGTTCTGATTGTTAAAAAATGTTACGTAACCCTTCTTATTTTCACGTGGTACCACGATTTTCTATTTCACAGTTTATCTAGAATAACTGTCTTACCTATTCTGTTTCCCTGATCTATGACAAGACTGCAATCTTTCTGTCCCTGACTTGTACAAAACAAATCTCCTGACAGATGATTCAAATCAAGTCCCTGATCTAAAACAGAAAAAAGGTAAATCTCACCTTACCTGAGCCTCCGTGATTGATCGTCTCTGGTTCGTATGCTAACTCGTCCTCCAGTCGCAGATCAGAAAAGTGTCTGACCTCTTTTGAACAACAATTCAGTCGGAGGTCTTTCAAAGCAGAAGAACCGATGTGGTTTCTTCCCCGTACAGTTTCATGCCACCTGGCCCATCTGACCTGAGGCGAAGTGAGAGTTTCCGGTCTGGAGGACCAATCTGTCAAAGGAAAAACAACTTCAAAATGATCAACACATGGCAAGTTCAGGTTAAGGCACTTTAATCTTGCAGCAAGGAGACAGAAACGTGCTAATACAGAGTTTGTCTAACTAGAATCAGGAAGTGAAGCTATTCTTATACATTTCTTACAAGGCATTGCCTACTAAGCTGATGTAATAAATCACAAGTTCTTTCAATATTATTTCATAGCAGCTGTTTGTCCATGATTTTCTGCTGGCATATCAAGTTTACAAAAAAAACTTCCTAAGAAAAACAACGTGGCCTTGATGACCACTGGTCAGATATGACTTCTCACTATGCAATGTTACCATTCAAGGTACTATGGCTAATTTGAGCACAAAGCAAGTACAGATTATAGTTAATTCCTTCAAGCAGTCTTTGTTTGATGTATCTTTTCTTTTCCGCAGCTGTGCATGTTCCCATAACACGAACAGAGCTGATTGTTCATATTCAATCACATTATAGAAAACAGTATTGTTCTATTCATTCACTATTCATTCATTTTCCTGACCTAGCAGATAATTACCTGCTTCTCAGTAAACATGAATTTTGCTGTGCTAGCAAATACTAGGTCAGAGAGCATCTTGCAATTTCAGAAAGCATACTGCAGTTTGAAAAAGCATCTTATAATTTCATACAGAATTAAGCTGTACATAAAATAGAATGAAATGTGTTAACCCTTTTAGCTTCTAATAAGCACTAAACATATACATTAATACATATTTTTCTAACAGAACTGCAGTACAGATACCAACTTCAGTATTTTATTATTAAATGCAGTGACTGTGAGTCTTAAGTTTTCAGACAGAATTTCTCTTTGAGCTAAAAAAGTTAATAAATTAATGCTTTTGGGTCTTAAAGGGAGGCTTAATGACATATTGTATGGCAAAATAATCTCTGCCAATCGGCAGGGACAAAGGGAAAAGAGATATGCAAAGTAATCTTTAACTGTTATGCAGACAACAACTAATAAGGTACAAACATACTGATGAATGTAAATTATCAGGATACTCAGAAGCTGTAATTTAAACACAGGACTCTTTGCCATTCCAGCTATTATGGCAGAGAAAATGTTTTGAAGTTTTACTTTTTTACAGTACAGAGTAAAGCCATGAATTAGTTACAAGCTTCTAAGCAGTAGTCCTTGTTGTTTTTGAGTTGCTCAAGGAAGACAGATGAAAATACTTCATAATTTTAAATTCTACCTGTCAATGTTCTTCAGCACTTCACCTCTCAATTAAATTAAGAGTGAACTGTGTTCAAACAGTTTTACAAGAAAATAATCCATTCTACATTTTTTGCAAGAAATAGGCTGTGTGTTACCAATCCTAAACCTCTGAGCAGACACTTGCAAAATGTAAAGTGAGAACTTTCCACTGATTTTCAGCCATAAATTCTAAGCTGCAGACAGGAAAAGTCTGTTGTAAAATGCAGACACAGAGATGTTCATACTACCCAGAAACTGTCTATATTTTGAAGCAAGAGATAAGAGAGAAGAGAGGAAAATGAAAACATTTTGCTCAAAAGGGTTTAATTACCTTTTCTTTCTTTTCACTGGTTCTCTGTATAGTGACATTTAAAAACAGTCATATTTAGAAAAGCCTTAATTGTACAAAATAATATTTAGGCAAACAAAAGTTTTTCCTTTTAGGTTTCCCCAGTCATTCACATGTAATGATTTCCAGACTTGACAATGTGCCAAATGTTGTTGCAGGTGTAAATCATCAGTAACTTTTGATAAGTTTAAAAGATAATTAATCTCATGGGTGGTTAAATATAACATTACAGGGTGTTAAATTTAATTCCTCACACATCTACAAAGTTACAGTGTAGAGTGGTACTTAGTGCTAATGTTATACTGTTGGTTTGATAACAAAACTTGAATATAACATAATCTAGTATTTTACACAGTAAAAAGCATATGCAGAATTCTGCCCAACTCATTTTAAATGCACTGGCACATGTAAATACACACACATGCATGGACATACACGGACTGTTACCCCCAACCCCATATACTGGAAAACTATTTACATAGGCATCTTTGAGTTTTATTTCATATAGCATTTTTAATGCTGAAGATTTCATAAAATATGTGAATTATTTCTACAAATTAATGTTTTTCAATAATCCACAAAATGTAATTGTGAAAATACATGTATACACTTCAGTAATTTCTGAATAGAAAAGTAATCAAGGTAATAACAATTCAGGCATAACAAACAGACTGAAAATGTTTTGTCTGTTCTGGAAGATGCGGAGAAAAAAGGAAGTATTCCGCATGTCTAAATGGGCCCCTAGATCTACAGAAAGTACCTGGTTTTGATTTATTGCACTTGCAAAGAGGACAAAATGTAGAGTAATCAGATTTTGTTTTAAAATGTGATTTTTATGAACTGCCTTTGTTAATAGGAAAATAATCAAGAAGTGGGTTACATGTTTTAAACTGGCATTCTAGTACAACACTCTAGTTGCAGGGAAAATAATTTGCAAGCTTTGAAACATCAGAATGTTAAATGATGTCACACTGTCGTTACAGACCAAATTCTTTAAATTAAAGTTATTGCCCAGGGGGAAACAAATGTGCAAATGTAAATTCTTTTGCATATGTTGTTTTGACTAAATTTACATTCTTTCTTATTGTCACAAGGTAAACATCCCAGGTGGACTTAAATCACAAGTAGATTTAGTGAGTTAGTATTAAAAGTGGGACAAGGTTGTTCAAACAGATGTATGGTATTACAAATGGTCATTTCTTGATATTCTTTCACAGTGTGGATTCACAAAGAGAAGGTAGACATGTTTCCTAAAAATAATTATGTACTGACCATAGGAAATACTTCAATGATTTCTGAATGGAAAAATAATCATGGTTTAACATGTTATGCAGACAAGAGTGTAGGAAAGTCATCACTGTTTTAAATTCTAGCAACAGTTAAACAAATTAGTAATAACTGAGATAAATCACAGGGCTATAATAGGAAAGAATTGTGTTGTTTCTGTTATTAATTAGCTAGAATCAAGGAGGACAAACAAGGATGAACTGTTAAATGGCTGAAATGTTTAAAGCAAATTATTGGTTACAGCCAGGGTGTCCCACAGGGCTCTGTCGTAGACCCTTACTTATTTAGATTGTATCTTTCAGACCTAACTTTTTTCATCTGAGGTGTTCTACAGTCTATATGACCTGAAACTGGGTAAACTGATTACATGTGTTACAGATAAGCATGTCTGCAAAATAACTTGACTAAATTGACCATTTGGGCACAGGAGAATAATATGCTGATAAATACATCAAAAACTAAAAATATGAGATTTGGGAGACATAAATTGAAAGCTAAATATTTAATACAGCACACAGTGATTGAAACTGTAGACTCATTTAATGACCTGGGTATATCAGTCGATCCAGCTATGTTTTTTAATTATATCAACTAATTGGATAATGATAGTTATAAAACTATAGGTTGTATAAAAAAATTATGAAGTCTAGGAAATCAAAAATGATGACGTAATTGTTTGTTAGCTACATTAGACCCAAACTTGAGTATGGAATAACAATATGGACACCCTATAAGAAAACAAGCATGAGTAAACTGGAAAGAGTACAGCAGAAATATACCAAGGGAATCCATGGCTGTGAAAATTTAAGTTATTATGAAAGGCTAAAATATCTGAACTTGTACAGTATCTCTTATAGATATCTAAGAAGAGATCTTATTCAGGTACAGGAGGGCATTTAGAGACAACTACCCATGAGAATGTTTGGGATTATCAAAATGTACTAGAGAATCATCAGACAAACTGTAGAAGATTCTATAGGAATGAGAAGTGTACTAATTGGTTCTCTGACAGAGTAGCTGATGCATGCAACAGACTACTAAATTACATTAAAGCAAGTACTAGTTTACATATTTTTAAGAACAGCCTGGATACTTATTATGGGAACAAGTGTTTGGTGTTTACAGTAAAAGAAAAAAGTGAAATATTGAGCAGAAGTTTCAAGGTTCAGTTCCTGATTAACCAGTGTCTGTTAATCCAACACTTAAGAAATTAGGTGTTTGGTAGTAAAATTATTTGTTTGTGTTAAGAAATGTTTTCATGCTTATTCCATGGTTTGTGAAACAAATGACATGAGTTTTACACAAGGATTTTAGCACTGGTAAAATTGTGGTTAGACATATGGAAACTTTCATTCATGTAGAGACTGATAACTTACAAGAATTGGTAACTGCTTCAGACCAATGGTAACTATTATATCGTAACTGTATATAGATCATCTTACACAAAAAAGGTAATTTTCCCTGAAATTACAGGGCGTTAGGTATGATAACACTCTAAAGGCAGTTTTCATGTTCATTTTTTTTTCTGCGTGAGTTTAGTGATGTGTTAGTAGTAAATTAGTAATTTTAAAATTCTTTCAGGAAAATTTAAACACAGTTAGGCTAATTAATTAATTAACTAAGTGAGAAAGAGTAACCTATGTGCAAAACATTAGGGAAATAATGAGAAATACATAGAAAACCATGAGACAAACAGTAACAGGATTACTTGCAGAGTAAAATGTGATGAATCAGACAGCATAAAGGATTTTTTCCTGTCTGTGCATTAGAGGGATAGTTAGGAAGTATAAACACTTGTAATAGTTATAGTTTTATTTTATAGTGATACTAATAAAGGAATTATGTAGTTTATTAAAACAAATTTGATTGATTTCCTTTCTTGATGAAAAGGGTGGCAGCAATAACTTTGGCAGCTGGCATACAGGGTTAAGGCTGTGAATTGCAATTCCTCTGGTACAGGGTGTGATTTAATTAACTAGACATTACTTTCAGCTTGTTTCTGAGAATGAGCTGTCTATCCAGTGAACCTTCCTGATCAACAAATGGGTGTTACTAGAGCATAACAAAAGTTTGTCATCAATATTTTATAGGAAATACAGTTATTTTTTATTTACATTTACCTGACAGTTTTCAAAATAAGCACTGCATGTACATTTGATTTCCACGATATGCATAGCAGTAAATATAATTTCCATGATATGCATAGTATGTGTATATGGCACATAAAGTGAACATGATTTTTTATGATATGCACAGCAAGAGAATGTGGTCAAACAGCTTTATAGCTGACAGTATTCAAACAACAAGCTTTAAAGGGTAAGATATCACAGAATATGGGAAATAAAAGAATACTGACAAGATGTTTCAGATTCTGTTTGAAAAACAACATAATGCAGAAGATATTATTTTAATACATATAAATACAAAATGAGAAAAATGTACATTGCAGATTGTCTTATGGGCATGAACAAATGTGGAATGAATGTAAAATGGCTATTATATGCTGGAGGGTTCATGGAAGTCAAGTCTTGACCTTTGTGGCAAGAAGTCAGACAACCAAGTATTTCTGGAGTTAGTACAGGTAAATGAAATGTATTGATTCTTAGCAAGAAAGGGGAGAATGTGTAAGAAAATACTGCACAATAATTTCAGGTAGTGGAATGGTATTTTGAGATCATTTGGGTACATCTTAGAGTTGTAAATGTTTTATCTGCCAAAGGAGTTGATGGCTCACCCTGAATAGCCAGTCTTTTTCTAGGCTGGGCAATAAGATCTTTTAAAAAGGTTTTCAGTTTGTAGTATTTATGATTTTGGCCTTGCAATGCTTCATATAGAGGGCATTATTAAAAAATATTACAAAACAGGTACTAGAACATTAATAATTATGCATGTAGATGCATGTAGTGAGTACAACCATTCAAGCACTCAGACCAGTAGGTGTGTTTCTTCCTAACTTAGTATTTATTTTTCTTATACCTTATGTCTACCCTACTTTCTTATTTCTCAGTGGAGATCTAAAGCTAAAATGATCAGATGGTTATCTAAAGTAGCATAGACTTGGATCTCTTATATCCACTTTCTTAAGTAGATAAAAGCTTGATTTATTAATAAAGGATAAATCAAAGAGAGAATTGTTAGACGTATATTAGGTTCATATGTTCACAGGTATGTACCAGGCAATTGGTCTGCATACTATATCAAGGCTAATCAAAAAAAACTATACAAAATTTCCCTGTAGCCTCAAGTAGTGCAACACAAGACATACCGAGAGAATTTGAGGCTGCCCTTCCAATTATCAAGGTTGACCTTGAAGGTGGCAAGGGTGCTACTCTGCTTGACATGTAGTAGAAATTTGTTCCAGGGTGAAGTATATGTTGGAATATGAATTGATCATGCCAATGTGTCCTATTTATCTGTTGATAAAGATTTAGTTCTTTTAACTGAGTATTTAATGTACTGTTAGTTCGCATCTGTATTACAGCATCAAACAGGCTGTTAACCGAATGCCCTTTTATCGACACATATTAAGCGAAATACAAAAACCCCGAAAGGCCACAAAAACAAATTTTTTCCCAGGGGAAAAAAAATCACTAGGCCAATACAAAAAAAAAAAAAAAAATTCAGACCATATGAAGACACCACCCCTAACTAAATATGCCAACTTCAAGATTGCACTACAGTGGAGGAAAGGGCAAATCCCCAATGATGGCCAAGCAATTTTTCCCCTGGGAAAAAATTTGCCTTTGTGGCCATTCGGGGTTTTTGTATTTTGCTTAATAAGTCTTGATAAAAGGGCGTTCGGTTAACAGCCCGTTCAATGCCGTAATATAGACCCATTAGTTCTGTGAAGGAATAGGAGATCAAATAGGGTTGGATCTTTCATGACACAAAAGGCTAGATAGAAATCTCCATGGACAAGTTTGTAAGAGACTGAGAACTGAGAAAGGGCTGCCAGTATCTCCTGATAGCTAAGATTGTTAAAGCCACTGATCTTTTTAGTTAGGAATCTCTGAGGTCTCTCACGTGGTGTGATATGCTTAGATAAATACATGCCAAAAGGTGCATTGTATTCAGTAATGGGTCTGATAAGATATAAATGAAGGGGAATTAAGACTTCTTTAGATCTAGTGGTGATTTCTTTGGAACTGCATCAGATAAAAGGCTTTCTGAACTACTGTGGTGACATGATGGTCAAATAATAAAGAATTATCAACAAGAGTACCCCTATCTCTTACAACAGTGTCTGATTGAAGAGGAGTACCTCTTATATGGTAAATTAAACTGTTTTGTTTATCAAAATGAACTTTGCTTCATTTTTTAAATTTAGTTTGAGACCATTGTAGTTGCACCAACTGTTAACATAGTTGCAGCAATTGTGAGTCAGTTGAAGAGCAAATAACACCCAATTTACAGTCATCTCCAAATGCAGTTAAACATAGGCTAGAAGTTAAGGCCTGCAGGTCTTAGAAATATATGCTAAATAGGAGAAGGCACAAAAACTGAGCCCTCTGGTACACCACTGATAACTGTTTTACTTTCAGAAATGGCATCTGCTATTTTAACCACATGGGTTGTGTCAGACAGACAGTTAGCTATCCATTGCACAATATAAGGATTTATATTCAGATTTACGAGTCTCCTACAGTAGAAGAGCTGGTTTCCTTACTTAAAGAGCTACTGGAAATGAAGAAGGCAAGTAGTATACATGGGGAATAGTGTCAAAGGCCTTGGCCAAGTCTAGATATGCTGTATTCACTGCATAACCACTATCCACTGCTTCAATTACTTTTTCAGAGAAATTAATGAGGTTAAGGAGGCAGGACTTTTCTTTGATAAAGCCAAATTGATGAGGGTCCAGGGTTGAGAGATTTTCAATGTCCAGATTAATGAAGTCTGAGATAATGAACTCCATAGCTTTATATATAAGGCTAGTGAGATTAATGGGTCCATAGTTAACAGGGTCTGTGGTTGGACCACCCTTGTGTAATGGCATTACAGTAGCTATTTTCCAGGCTTCAGGAATGTAACCAGTGGAGAGGCTTAGGTTAAAGAGCTTAAGTAGAGGTTCAGAAAGGCCATATTTGGCAATGATGATCAGGCAACCTGGTACATTGTCAGGGTCCATGAATGAAGTATTTTTAGCTTTTGAAAGGGCTGAGAGAACTTGTTCCATAGTAATGAAAGAGGGTTGCTGGGATTGTGGAACTTGTAGAATAGCTAACTGTGGGTGGAGTAAAATTTATACTAAATTTGTTAACTAGGACATTAGGTATTTCCTTTGAGCCAGAAAGTGTAGCATTATTGTGGGACTAACTCTGTACACTGTTGAGTGTTAGTTCTTAGACATAGTTAAAGAAAGATTTGCAGTTATTTTTGTTTTTAGTGGATATTTTAAGTTCATACTCATTTTCCAGTTTAGTTTGCTTAACTGTGCTCCTAAGGTAGGTAGAATGAGACCTCTTATAAGTGTTAAGGAGTTTATTTCTCTTGTTTAATAATTTATTTATATTACTATTTCACCACTGTTTTTTTTAAACTTATCATAATATTTACTGTGGATAGGGACTGCCTTATCAATGCAACTATTTAAGTGAGAGTAGAAATCAGAGGCATAGGTAGCTGCTTTAGCAATATGATCCTTCAGAGGAGGATTATATTAGAATTTATTTAAAGTAACTGAAGAAGGTTTACTTTTAAGAAGTCCCTAAACACATAGCTATTTACAGTGAAGTACCATCAGTTTTAAAGGAAAAGATCGCTAAGTTGGATTTAACAAGACATGATGATATGATGATACATATGGTGCTGTGCAAGAAGCGGCCATATTTGTGAGGACTAGATCTATGCTATTGGGACCTCTTGTAGAATGGTTACCTATTTGTGAAAGAGAGTTATCACTTATAATTTCAAGGAAGCACTGGGCATTCCAATCATTGGCAGTGCAGGACAAGTTTTTTCATGGATAGCTGAAGTTCCCCTGTAGAAAGGTCTTGGGTTTAAATGAAACTTCAACTACTAATGTGCTAAGATAGTTATTGTACCCAGAAGGGGATGTAGAAGGTGTTCTATAGCTAGCTATGAAGTGGTAATTAGTCTTATCTTGTCCTGTATACGGTGATTTGGACATCTATGATTTCATATATGGTGTCCAAAGGAATAAGTCATGAGGCGATGATACCCTTGACAAATACTGATACACCCCAATTGCCAGGGTTCTAAAGACATAATAGGCATTATACCCAGGAATAAAGGGAGTGCTTTCATTGCTCTGAAACCATGTTTCTGTAACTGTACATACATGACAGTGTTGAAGTTCCAGGAAAGCCTCTAGTTCGGTCACTTTTTTTTGTTAAGATTCCTGACATTGACTAGAGCCACATTAATGTGTTCCATCTTAGAATTTAGAAATATAAGACAAACTGGATTTCTGTATTTCAGACTAGAAACATGTTCATGCTGTGAGCTAGATACACTTAACAATACTGCTTTGTTCTGAAACTAATGGACATTGAGTACTTGAGTGAAGCAGTTGGGAGCATAAATAATATGTCTTTGTAGTTTTGCCTTGTTTTGCTACAGGTTTTGTGGCTGAATAACTTTTTGTTTGTGTTACTATGTGAGTGAAGTCATGAGAAAGTGCAGAGTATATGTGAACTATACTGATCAACAATCTCTGAATAATAATGGCATATTTCTACTGCCAGTAAAGGTTAAAAATTATGATTGAAGGAATATTCCAGAACCTTTTGGTTCTTTGTTTTCATGTAGAAAAAAATCTGTGGTAGTCTGCCACCATGTTAATGTCTGTCTGTCTGTTTGTTATTAGTATAGTTTGTATGCGCTGCTATCCGTTTGGACAATATATATTTTAACAAACTGCTTTCAAAGTAATAGCAATTTTATAGCAATGATGATTGGAGATAAGAATAATAAACTTCTTAAGAATGGTGAGTTGTTCTGCAATATTGTAAGTGCTAAGCTTTTTATGTGGGCAAAACTGAGAGAGCATTAAAACGCAGAATTTACGAACATCTATATGATGTAGAAAAGAAAAAAGATACTAATGCATTTTTTAAACACTCTCTCAGTTGCCCGCATATGTTGTTAAAGTTTTTTGTTTTAGAAAAAGTGTTGCAGGATCAAAGGGGTGTCAACTGGGAAACCAGACTGGCAAGCAGGGAGCTCATGTGGCAGTTGAAGTTAGACGCTACTAAGTATCCAGGGCTGAATGAAAGTGTGAGTTTGTCTAGTATTCTGAAAACTAAGAGAAACATTGTTTAATTTTTGATCAAATATTTTTTGATAAAGTTGTTTTTACATGACCGTAAAGTACTCAAAAGAACAACACTCGACCAGACTGGATGTCGGCAATAAAGGCTGTACGCAGCTTCCCTTGAAAACAGTTTATTGAGAACAAGATAACATTAAAATTCCACGATAAAAAAGTATTCCACTTCAGATACAAACAATGTTAAGCGCTTTCATCCGCCAAAGGCAGACTTCATCAGAACGATTTACTTAAGCCACTGCTCCCTTTTTTATATCAAATTAGGCGCCAAAACTTCATTATAGATCATTAGCTTATAAAATTTAAAGGCACAAACACCTTACAAAAAGTGTGATAGCTACTGTCATATACTTTGTGTGAATTATTTAATACCAGGTATTATGAAAAGATGTATATGTTTATACCTGGAAAAACAAGCTTATATTATCCTAGGAAGTTTGTAACTCTACAAAAATTGAGTATATGGTGTACATTTAATAGCTTTAAAATATAAATATATATGAATATATATTGTCATATCATATCCATAAAAATTCACTTCTAATCCTATGTGCATTGTGCATATTATGTGCATAATTCTAACCATTCTAAAATTCTGTATAAATATCATATAATACAATATAATAATCCATATAATTGACCGTAAAGTAGTATCATTTTAACATTTTTAATTTTCATTAGTTTTTAATAATATTTTAACCACTGCTTATTGTATATTTTTATAACACTGCGCAGGCAGTCTAGACTATTTCGTAGCATTAAAATACTTGTGCAGTACAAGATTTTTTATCTGCTACATAAACAAGGTCAGTTAGGATTTACAAATTACAATCGATGTTATTTAATACTTAAATACTTAATCAGCGTAAGATTGGTTATTTTTAACACAAATGAAGTTCAGTATGGATTAGCAAACGTTAAACTATGTTACTGTTTAATTTAAAGGTTTTTTACAATGCCAAACTATGGTAACTCAGAATTCATTGTGATGTAACAAGCAGTCCATCCGGTTAAACACAAATTAGACAACAGCAGAGGTTGTAAGGACGTTACTGCAGCTTTAACAGTCAATTGATTTTGCATAGGTATATATGGAATTAAGTCATTAAGCCTATTTTACTTACGTAATTACCAATTTAATGGTTTTAGCTTATACTATTTAAGCACACAGCATGTCTTCAATGAGTTGTACTTGAAAAAGCCCGGTAAGACCGGGCGAAAGCGCTTGTTTTTATTTCGTGTTTTGCATACTTTTTGTCCGTGAATATTAAAGTATCTTGCCTGCACTTCAGCACGTTTGCTTGGATTTATTTTTTGGCAAGGAAGAGGTACTTTTTCTCCTGATCATTAGCCAGAGTGTACTACTTGCATTCCTGTTTGCTCTGAAGGCTTGGTTTTCGAAAAACCTCCGCTTCCACAGTTCTTGGTTTCAACCTTTTTTTTTCCTGTGGTCTGTCTGTCTGTTTGTTATTAATATAGTTTGTATGTGCTGCTATCCGTTTGGACAATATATATTTTAACAAACTGCTTTCAAAGTAATAGCAATTTTATAGCAATGATGATTGGAGATAAGAAGAATAAACTTCTTAACAATGGTGAGTTGTTCTGCAACATTGTAAGTGCTAAGCCATTCATAACTCCATGCACAACTGAATAGGCTTTTTGAGCAGTTGCAGTTGCTATGAGACCAGGCACAAGCTCCTTCCATTTTGGACATAAGAGCTAAGATTGCAACACTCCAGCAACAAATCACTACTCATCTGGACTACAGAGTAGAACAAGCTAGATGTTCTTTGAAGCTTAGTTTTTTTTAATGAGTCCCTGAGAGCAGAAATATTTATTGCCAACTACCTTTGAGTTCAGAATGTTTTGTGGAAGGTGTCTAGGATAAAATCATGAGCTCTGGGAAAATATACTTATCCCGCCTTCAGATTTTAGATAAGCTAGCTCATTATGTCTCTTCTGTTTATACCTTAGTCAATGCAATGGGAGTTGGGTAGGACCAAATCTTATAATATGTGGATTTCATTGGTATCCCTACCCTTAGCCTCGAGGTGTTGGGTAACCTAATAAGGCTGCAAGAGTACAAAGATGCACTTAATTTTAATCCCAAAGAATAAAGCTCCTGGACTGGATTGCATTCCTCTGGAGGCATTGTCTTGTGGGGGTTATGATTTACTACCTCACCTCCTTATACTATACAACTGGGTGCTGGATGGATATTAACCACCAGCCTCTTCATAACAAGCAGTTGTATCCCTAATCTTGAATCCTGACAAAGTGATTTTGCTAGTAAGTTAACTGAATTAGAAAGCAGATTGATTCTTAGTTATATGACTTTATATCCCAGGGGTTTACACTCAGAAGTCAATTTATACATTTACAGTAATTTTTCAGGGTATTTATTCACTTTGAACATTTCATTGTGTTTAATATTTTTTGCATTGTTATTAGTCATTCAAAATGTTTTGTATGAAGGTGTTAATCACAAGTTGAAATGTTATTTATGCTTATTACACTTTGGATAGGAGAGTTTTGTCAGGATGATTAATTGTTCAATTATTTAATTATTCAATCATTAACTGGGTTGTACCTGTATAAAAGGATCTGCCTTGTGTATGTATTTTATCCTGAGAAGGCAAAGGGATGAGGTACCAGATGCACTTGGTATTAAAGATTTGGAAGCAGATCAAACGGTTTGGCTTTATTTTGTTTGTGTTCAAGGATCCTCTTTGCCCTGGTTCATATATTGATGAGCAGTTGATTCTGGCCACAGTCAAGTCCTTTTGGCCTATTATCCAGCTAGACCAAACAGGCTTCCTGCCAGGGTACTTGACCCATAACTTCTGGAGACAGAGCTTTTTATTGAGGATGCAGAAAGAACTCATAAGCTGCTGATTTTAGTTAGCCTTGATGCAGAAAATTTATTTAATATGGTCTAATGGCCTTTTCTTTTTGCATTCCTCAGGAGGCTGGTGTAGATCAGAGGGTGTGTATGTACCCTTAAGAACCATTTCTAGATGTAGCACATGCATATAAATACTGAGCATGTGCAGATTTTGACAGAACAGCCAGAGTGTTAACATGTATGAGTGCAGTAGTCAGTCTGTTTATAAGTTTAAGTTAAGTTACAAAGCCTCATTTTTGATGTGTTTGTGTGTAATAAAACTGCTTGAACAGAACCCACAAATGTTTGTCTGCTTTATCCTGACCAGACAAGCGACAGCTAGGACTTACCTCACTCCTAATCAGTGTTGTATGTAGCTTTTACCATGGAACAACAGCCTTCATAAAGCTTGGCCTGTACCTTTCCCCTTCCTTCCTAGTCATGCAAGGCACTAAGCAAGGCTGCTCCTTTTTCCCAATTTTATTTAGTATGTATCTCAAATACCTTGCATACAAAATCAGGGAATCCATGATTAGACTTTATAGTGCCAGAGGAATAGACTGTAAACTTGCATTATATACTGATGATCTATGCCTATAACTTTCAGAACCTGAAACAAATATATATTTGTTTGTTTGACTTTGGAAGGATCTCTGAAATATAAATCAATTTTCATAGAACTCAGCCCTTTTGTCTTAAATATGTACTCTTGCCAACTATTTTACAGCCTTCCCAATTCTGGGGAATCAGGAGACCATTAAATATTTAGGATTATTATTTACATCATTCGTCTCTCAAGCCATCCATATTCATTTGAAAAGACAGATTCAGAAAATATGGATCTTGGTGGTTAAATGAAAGGAGAGTGGTCTGGATCTTCCTTAGTGGATCCAGGTGGTGGCCTGGTTTATTTTGCCCCTTATTTGTATCAGGTTCAAGGCCTGTCTTGCTCCTTTTCAGATAAAACCCTTACTTGGATTTGTAACATTATACCTCACTTTATATGGGCCCATGGAACACAAAGGGTAGTTTGGAAGGTGTTTTCAGACTACCAGACTTGGCACTATACATCACAGCTGTTGAATTTAAGATATTTTGGGGGATGACTCAAGCAGACTATACTTAAGCATGGAAAAGAATTTCCTTATCAGGTCTAGGTGGTAGGACTGATGTTTTCAGAAGGAAAAGAGATTGTGTACATTTATATGCACACCCCTCAGCCTGTTCTGTTATGTATATACTCTTTGAGGCATACCACCCATACCTCTCAACTGTCCCCGATTTTGACTCAAATTTTAGGTCTGCCCCCCTTAATCCTAAAACTGGTGACTTTGGAGAAAAGGTGGTGAATTGCACTTAATAAATAATGATAGTAATTAAAGTTATAGACTTCTTTTAGTATAGAAAGGTATATTCATTTATATTCTAATATTATGCCAATGTCTCATGTTAATAATGTTAATATTTTAAAAGTGTCCCTGATTATTTCTGGATTTGTCCTTGTTTCTGTTGAGATTTATCCCTGGTTAGTTGAGAGCTATGATACCAGCAGTCTGTTCAACATCACACAGTGACCCTCTGATTGCATTGTTATAGCTATCAAATATTCACCCCCCCACTTTTTGTTATGACTCATAAGCAATCCATGTCGAGTTGACTAAACTTCCAGATTTTCAGTATTGGGAAATCAGGGAAAGGGGGCAGCCAGCTGCTGATGGAAGATTATATCTTGCCCAGGCATCAGTTCTCTTAGCAGTTTCATGCTGCATCCCCAGCACAGCTATTATTTAACTCTCTGAAGGGTCAGCTGCAGATTATGTTTAATCATAGAGGGGTTGATGACTCTGCAGCAACCTTTGTGTCATGGGTCTTCACCAACTTGAATAAAAAAGGCTTTCTCATTGACAAAATTGGGCATTTGCATAAGATGGCTATTGATGGCTGTCTTAACATTACTGAGGGCTTTAAACTTCCCTGGAAAGTGGATGTTCTAGCTGCTATAACCAATCAGGAATGGGCAGCCTTTCAATTTGCACTAATATATGCCACCAACTCTAGATGCTATCTTTTTTGGGTGGCAATGCCTATGTAAGTTTTTTATACTCCTCCTTGGCTAGCCAAACGTCCTCTGAGGTTTTAGATGTGTGCTGGAGGTGGGAGAGGCTTGCCTATGGGGATAGACAAAATGTGTTTTGGGACTTCCCTACTGTTTCTCTGTTTAAATCCCATGCATGTGAAATGCTAGGCAGGGTTACCTCAGAGCTCCAAATTTTTTCTGTTAAGATTAGCCAAAGCTCATTGTCACTGACAGTATGGACTTCTGTTAGTGTTTCAATAAAGGACATTGCATTTTTAACTCAACTGTGGACTACCTACTATTTTATTTTGTAGCACATATTTTAAAGTTCAAATTTTATTAGTGAACTAGATGTATAACATACTTCAAGGAGTGAACTTCACACCCTCCACACTGCAAAGTTTCTGTTTGGCTTATTAATACAATTTAATTACTAGACAAAAATGTACAACAACGAGCCTTTTCTACAGTAGAAGAGCTGGTTTCCCTACTTAAAGACTTAGTGGACATGGAGAAGGCAAGCTCTATACACAAGCAGAGGTTGAGTCAATCTCAAAATAGATACCTCACTTCTAAAGTAATGCATATTCATCTGCATTTGTTAGTTGACCTTTGTTTGATTCTGTGCTGCAGTGGTATGTTTAGCCTTTTTGCACAAGTTATATTTTTAAAGATTCTGATAAGCTACCTGGTGATGCAAATAAAGCCAAAAAATGAAATTAGAGTTTGGTCATGATATGTGATTACTTGGGAATGGTAGAAAATTAGCCTTTCAGGCCAGTTGGGGATTTATGATTGAAACTGTAACATATTAGGTGCCAGGATTTTATCTTTCAGTATAGATCATGTCCACCAAGGTAGATGGTTTTCTAGACAAGTTTAAGTTTTCTTTAAATGTTCTAATTTTCATTTGCACGGATCTGTAAATGTGGGAGAAGGCAGATGAGCTAACTAGTGATGTATCATAGTAAAACTACACAGGAAGCATTGTAACAGTAGTGTAGTTCCTGAAATATATGATTACAGAATCAGATCTTGTGGTTTTGATTTTCTTACATTTAATGCTCTGTTGGAAGACATTCTTACGAAGTTCATCTGTTTTGGTAAGTGCCATTCAAATGAATTATCGGAATGAAATTTATTGTATTATTTATTGTTTCAGTAGCATACTCAGTTCTTTTATCCAAGATTTGGAGAGGTGTGGAACTGTAAGTAACCAGTTTTTCAAAATAAATAAATAAAGGCTCTGAAGGCATTTTTTTAGTTCTGAGATCTTATTATTGTGCACTTTTAGTTCTACAAATAGAATTACATAAAATATGCTTGCCTTTAAACCCTGTGGGGGCAAAGTCTTGCAGTTTAATTCACACTAGTGTCAGCACTGCACAGTACTACTACCACATATGTGCCTTAATCATTTATGACTGCATTTTTTTTCACAAACAGATTTACTGGTGAATTTCAGCATTGTCTGGTGCCTTAAACTGTAGTAGAAGTTCAATAGTGACAGATAACTCCCACAATACAGTAGGGGACTCTCTGTACTCTTATTCATACTTCTCAACTGTACAGATTTTCGCAATATGTTCAGATTTTTGGCACATATTTTTGGTCTGTTTCTCATAAAATTATAGTTTTCTGGCAAATCACTGGCAAATCATTGAGGACTGAAGTCAGAATATAATGGGACCCATTTGAGTTTTAAACTTCATATCCTTCAGAAAATGCCTGCTCATGCAAAACATGTTATTCTATCTACTTTCTAAGTTTGTAAGAACAATATTTAAAAAGTGTCCCTATTTTGGGGCCTTTGTTCCCCCATTTTTTGTGCCTTTGTCCAGATTTCTTACTCTAAGAGGTTGAGAGGTATGCTCTTATGTCACCATAAAATGGAACTCCTCGACAATCTCACTAAAACAGGATATCAGTATAATGAGTTTTAAACACAAACTAAAACAACAACTAACCTCCTTTTGGCTTTTCTCATGCTCACTTCCTGACTAGTTCCTCCCCCTCCCCACAAGTCACTTCTTCCTCTTCAACTAACCTCATCCTACCTGTTCTAAGCACTGCTAACAATCCCTGTCTCATCTGCCTTCTGCACTAACTACATTTCTATTTAACCTCAATCACCTCGCTTCAGTTCCATCTAACTTTTTATTTACTTCATATATGGATTCACTCCTATTTCACTAATCTTTCTTATTACCAACCCACTACCACTAATGGTTTAAATGTCAACAAAGTCTCAATTTGTCTTTAAGAATTTATCTTAATGAATTTTTCTTATTTCTTTCTTTTTAATTATACTATACTGTAAACTTTGGAAAATGTATCTGTATTTTTCTCTAAGCAACTTAATTATGTTCGTATGGCATGGAGCCTTTCTCCCAGGTCCTCCTCTGAAAATGGGTCTGAGTGCCCAGTCGGCCTTTCCTGGTAAAAAAAAAAAAGGCAATAAATAATAAATAAAACCTTCACCCATCCCTCCAGTGATAAGAATGTTTATGTCACTACCTCCAATTTTCTTGACAGTCCATCTGCTGCCCCTAAAAATTTGGATAGATTGTATAAACTTCCTCAATCTTTTAAGTTTTTATACAGTCATCCCACACATGACCCAGCCACTATAGATTTAATTAATCTACTGCTGTTAAACATTTAGTTAATTCTAATACAACACTTTCTGTCAGTGATGGGGAAATAATTGCTAAGTATGGGAAATGTGCTTCTACAGGTTTGATTTTCAGGATTTTGAATTGTCAGGCTCATATATTAAAATTTATTCTAACTAATTGTGTAAGTATGAGGGATGTTTTATCTGCAGTTTTGTCTTGTAAGGAAAATCTGCTTTAAATGGTTTAATTTCTTCCATTTTTCAAGTTAAACTACTCATTGTTTTCAGTTTGTGTATGACTCTGTTGATACTTCTTCTAGGGCTATGGCAACTGGTACTGTTTTGAGGAGATTTGCCTGGCTGTATTCTCAAAATACCTCAGATGTAAAAAATGAAATTTAAAATTCTTCTCTGGATAGAGATTTAGTTTTTGGTTCCACTGCTGTAGAGTTGTTAGCTGATACAGGGACTCTCTAAGATTTTTCAGCCGCCCTTCTACAATTTTTCTAATGAATTTTCTAGAAACACAAAAAGGCAGTCTCAGCAAAATGCTGGTAAATAGACATTTAGTAATAAATGAAAAGGGGATTCCAAAAAAACTACAGATGTCCCCCAAAAATAAGGAAAGTCCAAGTCAGAATGGCTATTTAAGGGACCTTGTAGCTCTGTCCCACCCTGGCAGTGCCTTTTCCCTTCAAGAAAGTCTGAATCTCCACTTTTTTCTTCAAAGGGGTTCTCAAGATCATTCACCAAGGTTACAGATGGCAATGGAGGGAAGTTCCTCCTTTCCTAGGGGGTAATTCCACATCCACCAGCTGCGACTCCTCTAATTCCCCCTGTCCTTCATCTCATGTTATCGCACTGATATAGTCAGTTCCTGTTTTCCAGGTTGGGAAATGGTTTTGATTCAAGGATGTTTTTGGTGCCAAAGAAAGAAATGCTTGGAGAGCAGTTCTGGATCTTTCTTTCCTAAACCAATTTCTTATAGTGCCCAAGTTCAAAATGCTGTCACTTCAAAATCTGTTGCTCCTTCTTCCTCATTTAAGTTTCTTGGTAACACTAGATTTAAAGGATGCTTAATCCTATACATGCATACATCAGGTGTTTAAGATTCTGTGTGACTGGATTACATTTTCAGTTCTCTGCCTTACCCTCTGGACTATCTACTGCACCAATAATGTTCAGTAAGAGTCTAGCTCCAGTTATAGCTCATTGCAGGTTACAGGGTATCCACATTTTCCATATTTAGACAGCTTACTTATCTTTGCAGAGTCTTTTTCAAAGTGCCAAGAATCTCTCACTTGGTGACAGATGTCTTACGCAAGGT
Organism: Protopterus annectens; assembly: GCF_019279795.1. Classification (NCBI taxonomy): domain Eukaryota; kingdom Metazoa; phylum Chordata; order Ceratodontiformes; family Protopteridae; genus Protopterus; species Protopterus annectens. Next base: position 339,021 of record NC_056744.1, on the reverse strand, counting down.
AGAATTCCAAGAGAGCAATCAAAGTTTTTTTTTTTTTTTTTTTTACTCCATCACACTATATTTCATTTCATTTAAAAGTCTGAAGATCTATACAAAGTATCTGAGAATGTCATTTCTTATAGGTTCATAGGTAGGTATTAGGCTATTGGCCCTAGGGCCTATATAAGCCTAGTCAAACTGTACCCTGGCTTTTGCCACACAAGAAAATTATTTTCCTGTGCCCCTGTCAAGCAGAGCCACAGAAGTGATCCCCGGGTTGAATTTCCTATCTCCCATCCAATCATCAGGATTTTTCTTGAAGAGTGCTAATGAAGAGCTTTGTTTGATACAGATACGTAGTTTGTTCCAGAGTATGGGAAGTCTCTGGGTCAGGAGTCTATCTCGCCAGCATGTTCTGTTTATTGTGGTGACAAGGTTTAGGTCCCTAGAGCATGTAGCTCAGAGGGATTGGGATTATTATCATAGGAATTATTATGGAAGTGAGTCTAGCAGAGTATGTGTGGACTAAGATTTGTAGATGATTGTGTTTTCGCTCTAGCACTGATTCACTGTGTCTGGTGTTTTTTCTTTTCTCTGAAGTTGTGCGACCATGGAGATAGTATATACAAGAAGGGCAGGATAGGAGTGCAAGGGGGTTTGTCCCCCTGCTAAAACATTGTTTATGGTATTTTTATTGTGAAGTTAGTTTTCTGAGAAATGAGTTTTTAGTGAAAATGAATTTTCAGTGAAATTAATTTTCGATCAAATGGGCTTGACAAAATGAGTTCCAATCAAATTAACTTTTAATGAAATGATAGATCCATATACACACACACACACACACACACACACACACACATATATATATATATATATATATATATATATATATATATATATACGTGTGTTACCATGGCAGACAAGCAGCATGGCCTCAGGCCCAACAACAGCACATTTATTGCTATCTGCAAACTGTCAGATCACATAAATGATAATATGAATGGTATGGGTGAAGGTCTATTAACAGGTGCTGTGTTCCCAAATATGAAAGACATTTTTGCTTGAAAAGTTATCCACTGTAGATATCTTGATTGAGGTGATTTTGTGGTTTAAAAACTATCTTATTGAAAGAAACTTTAGAGTAATGGCAGGTAACATGCAGTCTTAATCTGGTACAACAATCATGGGAGAAGTCGAAGGCTCACTATTAAGGCCTCTCCTGTTTTCCATATTCATTAATGACTTTCCTAGGGATATCTGTCAAGCAAACTGTATATTATACACCAATGCTGTAGTTATTGCAAAATCTGTCAAAACAGCAAGGTCAAAACCAACAATTTAAAAAAGACATCTCTGACATGGAACTGGATAACAACTAATAACTTAACCATTAATACCTGCAAATCAAACACCATGTTTTTTGGAAGCACATAATGCTTGACAATAGCTAGGACCATCAAATTCACAGATCTACATGGTGCCCCTCTGACCCCTACTACATCACAGAAATACCTACACCTGCTGCTCAATCAGAATTTAGACTTTAACTCACATGGATAAACAACTGGTTAATAAGATGTTATCTCATGTAATTTAGACTTTAACTCACATGGATAAACAACTGGTTAATAAGATGTTATCTCATGCTAAGGTTTCTATATATATATATATATATATATATATATATATATATATATATATATGTATGTATCTAAAATAACTCTACCTTAATTCAAACCAAAGAAAAGAAAATGCACAGATATATGCATCTGGCCAGCCTAACAGAACATCACTGTTTGGCCTTATCAAAATGTAATTGGCTTCTCATGCAAGCAAGAGCCTTACTACTACTGAACAGTCTAACCTATAAACTGCTTAATGAAAGCTACTGGCTGTCTCTAAAAAAGCAAGCTGTTTGAAAGAGAACAACCATAGTCATTATGTAACAAAGACCAAACATTGTTAGCCAGAACATCCTTTAAACTTTGTGCTAGTGAATGGGTCTTTTCTCAACTAGACCCTGCATACTAGAATGATATACCCCATGAAATAAGGCAAATCATTGACATCAAACTGTTCAAAAACAGCTTATACCTCACTTTATTAAACAAAAGTTGCTGCTTCAAAGATGCTAGCTAGGTTTTACATGCCATTAAAAAAACCTTAGACTGCATCAAAGAACATAACACTATATTACTCTCTACTGTATTAGTTTACTATATTCAGAAACTCTGCCTAGTACTAGCTCTAACCTGAGTTGCTTTGTATCTGTCTATCAGTATCTGTTGAACATTTGTAAACTGAACCGATGTGTTGTACTTCATTGTCCGATGATAACATAATCTGTCAATGATCTCTCAGCAGTCACGTCACAATTTTAACATGACATGTTAACATTTTATAGTATTGTAGCTGTTTAATATAACATGTTGTTGTAATGTAATTGTAAATGAATACAAAACAAACTTGTCCGTAAAGCTGTAACAAAATTAGGAAATGTAAATGACTGTGCATAGGTAAATATAATATTTAATGTAAATATTGTACTTGCCTGAATGGCCTTGGTTGTGGTTGAAAAGGATCCTTGGTGCAGTTCACTTACCTGGTTGACAAATTTAATTAATAAATAAATAAATAAATAATCAGGCAAGTCACCTTCATGTTCCTCTGGTATACGAACATTGGATCCCATGGTTCTCAAACACAGGGTCATGAAGCCAACCAAAAAGTGATAAAGGAATTTCAAATGATGTTGATGTCTCAGAAATATAAAAGAAAACATAACTTTATCAATATCTGCATCAGGAAAGCATGTCTTGCATTCCAACAATGATAACTGATGTGAAGATATGGGGGGGTGGGGTTCTACCACCAAGACTACTGTCCAACTTAGACTGGTTTCCAGGTCTCCCAGCTATTATACACTTTCATTTGTCTGGTAGCGAACCGGAGTTCTGCTGTGGCAACCCCTAACCAGGAAAAGCCAAAAGACACAACAACATTTGCCTGGTAGCTATTAATGAAGGAGATCCTGTTAGTAAGTTAAGAGCATCAAAAAGACAGTTTTGGTTGCCTGTTAAGGCTAGTGCAGATTTACATTTACAATTATAAAGTGTGAACCTTCACCAGTACAACCCAAAGTTGAAGAAGTAAATAGGAAAATAAAGATGATCCCTTCTCTATTATGAGGAGTGAGGAATATGTTTATGCAGCAGAAGTGCACACCCCTCAGTACATAAGTACCCTCCCGTATGTATGCATATAAAAATATCTATCTATCTATCTATCTATATATATATATATATATATATATATATATATATATATATATATATATAGGTCCCATTCATATGATCAAACTTTCAAAAGTTTGACTTTCATATGACCGAGACCATATGATCAAATTTTTGAAAGTTCGAACGTTCTTAACAGAGATATCCATACAGGGCAGAATGGGAAGATTTCCCTTTAATGCACTGTAGTGCGATCTCGGAGTGAAGGGGGGGTTGCCCCCTTGCTAAAACCATTCAGGTAATTTTTTTTTTTTTTACTTTTTTATTAGATGTTCGAACTTTCAAAAGTTCGATCATATGGTTTCGGCCATATGAAAGTCGAACTTTTGAAAGTTCAATCATCTGAAGTAGACCCATGTGTATATATATATATATATATATATATATATATATATATATATATATATATATATATACACATACCCTATCCTCAGTATATACAGGTCGAAATAAAGATACTTCATCTTTGTTATTTGGTTCTTCACCTTCGGATATAATTTTGATAAAATGAAGAATAAGGACTATTTAATTGACCTGCAATTAATATGTCTTCAAAATAGCATTATAGAAAAATGCTGATATTACCAGAGTCTAAGGGTAGGATTTCACCTATGTTTATTACTTTTGAGGATTTGTTAAAACATGAGTTTGTCCCAAGCACAGACTCCAACCCATAAATCCGTAGATTTATTACATTCAACATTCAAAATAAATGACCATTCTAATTCAGTCCTGTTGTCAGCTTATAA